>NW_017100132.1:112105-113021 GCF_001263275.1 Habropoda laboriosa | reverse complement strand
TGTATGAATTAATTAATTATTGCGGGTTTTATTATGAAAAATGGATATTTAGATATTCAGTGACATAATGGAGTTGATTATTTTACATATAATTTATATCTGATATTCTGAATCTGCTAAATTATGAAGTGAAACTGGATTTGTTACATTATTCAACTGGATAGGTTTTGAGAGAGTAATTACTGAAACGAACCTGAATTTGTCTTCAAAAAGAAATCCTGAAAAAACAAAAAATAAAACAGTAAAGATTTAAGTATTACCTCAAACATATCCTCACATCTGATCTCATTGTTACAACAAATTCTCTACGCCACTGTGTGCACTCTCTATACTACAGCGTACAACGAGTGAGAACAAATTATTTACACATCCAATTATCGATAAATTTCGTTCACCGGTTTCGTGCACTATTTACAAAATTTCCAGGAAGCCAGTTCGATACCATTATTCGTTCGTACACCGTTCTTGGAACAGGGCGCTGCTTCTTTGTCTGACCACTTTCGACCTCATACCACTTGATTCCACTTCACGGCCGCGCGCGTTCACGCGGCACGTGTGCCCGGCCTGGGTAAATCTATCCACCTGTATCCATCGATCGACCCTGCCAGCCCTCTGATCCGTGATCCGTGTGCACTTTATCGAGTAGAGTGTCGCGTGTCGACGGCTACACGTGCCGGACGCACGCGTGCACGCGTGAATTATCACGCCTTTACCCTCCTTCTCCGCTGTTAACCTCGCATGTACGCTGTTAAGAAACACGGAATAATTCACGCGGCGTATTTTCTTTTGATAAAACTCTCAGTTTGACATTTTATAGAGCGAACAGATAGACAGATTGTTTGGCATTTAATTATTTTAAAGAATTTTCTAATTATGCTCATTTGACTATTATTTTAATTTATATAAATAATTTTAT
>NW_017100132.1:107525-112066 GCF_001263275.1 Habropoda laboriosa | reverse complement strand
GGCCCTATTATTTCAAATCTATTTATTTTATTAACCCTAGGACAGTCTTCGGGTCTTTTTTGACCCACCGCCTTTTTATATTTTTAGTCATTTTTGCTGTTATCAAGTTTACGTTCCTTAACATTATTTTAAACGTTTATTGTTTCAAAAATTGTTTCACATAAGGTCTTAGATCCTTTTTGACACAAAAGTCTTAAGTGTACAGGCAAAACGAAGAACGCAGTAGGGTTAATTATCATTTACATAATAAATCAATTTTATTCTACAGTAAATAATTTAATTATTGCGAGATGGTGTTTGAGAAAATTAAAGTTTCAAGCTTGGCTGGATGGTAGTAATGGTGCTAGTAGCAGTGATCTCTCGTGTGGTTATTCGCCGATTTGCATCAACTAATGCCTTTATCGCATCTTTGTCAGCTTCGACCGGCCTTCCAGACCGTGGTGCATCTTCGACATCAAAATTGCCGGATCGAAATTTTGCAAACCAGTTCTGGCACTGGCGTACTGTTAACACGCCTTCTCCATACACATCCGTCAATTTTTTTCTCGCTTGGACAGCATTTTTACCTTTTCTGAAGTAAAAAAGTAAAATATGACGAAAATGCTGCTTATTGCTCTCCATATTTAAAAGGGCACCAACCAAAAACTACTGCGTAGAATTAATAGAACTTTTTCACACACAAGCCTTGCAATATCAGCTCTCAAGACATATAATGGTTATGCGGCTTAAGTGTGAAGTTGGTTTCGAAAAAACGTAATTAAGGCCTCTGACGGGAAAAAACGAAATTACTTTCCGAACAACCCAATATTTAAATACAGGTTTCATCGAGAATTATTGGTCATGTACTGTTAGAACAAGTGTCGGAAATCTACTCTATTTGCTTCCATCTTCAAAACACTATAACTCCAAGAAGAAACTAGTGATTGTAACAAATAGACTTCCAAAAGACACGTGAAAAAATGATCTTTCAGGGTATATACGAACTTCGTATGTTTTCATCGAGTTTCACTTGTTCTAACATATTCAAACACTGTCTATCAAAAATCGGCACGAACTTTCTGCTCAACCCAGTACAATCACCAATTCCAACATACTCTTCTTCGTTATTACTCTCCAAAAACGAAAACTGAAATTGCAAACACTATCCCAAGACAACTTTCCATTCCACGACACTCTTCTTCCATATTACCCTTCAGATACCAGGATTGCGATGACAAACACTTTCCAACACACCCACAGACGCTAAAATCCAACACCTCCACAAACCACGCGACATAAATCAATCCAAATTAATACACACAGACACCACGAAAAGAAATGTTCCCATTAAAAAAAAAAAAAAAACGAAGGGACAGCAATGAAGCATTGGCCACAGGAAAATAGCTCAGAGAATCCCGCGAACAATAGACAGCTCCCTTTCTTGGCACAGTAGGGGACAGGATGAAAGCGTTTCTGGCGGATGCCATCGAGGAACAACCGAAACAATGCGTCAAAAGTCGCGCATTAATTGTTCTTAAGTTACCGACGATAAATTCATTAGGCCACTGGGCTCCTGGTTTAATGGTGTTATCGTGTTTTTCACCCCGCGGTTCGCGCCTCCAACCCCGTCACAGTTTTTCTTCTCCTCTCGAGTCTCTCCCTCCCACCCCCTTATTCAACGCGTATTTACGGCAGACGTCACTGCAACCTGACTATCTGCCTTGGGTTCCGCGTTCAATGCGCGCCTCAAGAGGGAAATTAAATTCATTCTATTTATTCATTCAACCGGCCACGGAACGAAAACTCGACGCTACAGCAGCCTGGGTGACACGAGGTTACGAGCACCAGGGGGGATGGGTGAAAGAGGGTGGGGACGGCGGACGTCTGTCGTGACGTAGCCTGGATGAAAGCTGTCCGGGCCCTTTTAAACTATTAGCAGGGATGACACGAGCGGAATGAACTTCCGAATGGCGGCTTTAGAGGATCCCCAGCCTCGATTACGTCGATACCTGACGCGTGCCTGTCGCGACGATCTTCCCAGGAAGAGTTCCAGGCTCTTTGGTATGTCGAGGTCAGGTTAGGTTTGACTAGGCTAAGGATGACGAGCTGGCTGACTTGTTTGAATGGTCGATATCGGGGAGTTTCGAGACGGGTTCGTGTTTGTCTCCCGCTGTTGAGAATTTGAGAGGAAACTGTGGATCAGGTGGCAGAAGGGATATAATAATCTTTCTACACACATATAATGTTAACATTGTATATTTATTTATTCAGCCTCACAGCCATGAATTGGAATTGGAGTTTGCAATATTTTGGGTGCAGTAGTCTTTGATGATAATAAGAATTATTATTGTTAGGATGTGCTCGTGGCAGTTGCAAAGAACTTTCGAGCATCGTCGATTTTTGCACGTAGTGTGCCGACTAAGTTTAATAGGTTCGTCTTCGAAGGACCACCTCCGTGATTAGGACAAAACAACTATTACTATTGGCTAAACTTCTTAAGAGCGACTCGTGGCGTGGTCAGATGACTTCTCTCTGTCGTTTTCGCGAAAGGTCCCACGACACCTCCGTGCGAGGGCGCATCGCGGGGGTGAGTCCCTCGGATAGGCTGAATACATTTTTCGATAGTGGTGGGGAAGGGTGGTTGGCGAAAACTATTGGTTAAAATCATAGGTGGGAAAACTACACGAAAATGCCTCCCCGCAGACCATAGGTCACTCTCAGGTACCAAGCGTACCCTTGAGTGACGCACGCGGGAATTCCGAGTGCCTCGAACAATGACCGTAGCAGACAATAACGTTAAGACGCGCTTCGGCTCTGGTGACCATATGAATGCAACAGCATGGGTATCGAGGGAAGCGTGCGGCAAATGTTACATCGTGTTAAATTAAGAATAATCTGGAATTATTCGTTATTCATGAATAGCAAATAAACTAATAAGTCGTTTAACACGTTGAATGCCAGACCAATTCTACGTAATTTGTCCACGGTACCGAAAAGAATTTTTTATTCTAATACAACACATTGCAATATGCATGAATAATATGTCAATATTTAGAAATAAAATTATTTAAATATGCTGTGTGATGCATTAGGTGAAAATTTTACAAATACTACCAGTTATTCAAATTAAATGCTTCTACTAATTTTGAGACCGCCGGTCACCGATCACCACCACGGCATTCAACGCGTTAATAATTGTTTTCGATACTTTTATTCGTTATCCGAAAGGAATAAAGTGTTTTATTACTTGGCCCTGCCCCGCCCCCCATTAAGGAGACGGGGCCTCCCTGCCCAGGCGGCCACCAAACCGGAACCCGGCGGGCGGAGCACTGCCTCCTCCCCCGGGCCCGTGCACTCGGGTTCCTCGGGGTCGTGAACTCCCGTACCGCGACCGATGGAAAAAGTCAGTCGCGGCCCCTGAGGTCGGCGACCGACATACCTGTCGAGGATTAAACAATTATAAAATGGGATTATTTGTAATTTGTAATTATAATTTGATATTAGTTATTATGATCTGGCTTGAGAAACTATAGGTTATGTTTGCAATCTCTTGGATGCAGTAGTCTTTGATGGTAGTAAGAATTATTTTAGTATTTCGCCATCTTATGGAAATATGAATGTTTCGAGAGCATTGGTTTTTGAAAAAAATTCGAGAATTAATATCTATCCTAGTGATCCATCTTGAAAAATTGAAATTTAGAAGTGCAATGTTTACGAACAAGAATTTTCTGAATCTTTTCCCTGCATTGGCTTTCAAAGAATGATCTTACGTTTACGATCCTTGGAAAAATTGCAACGAGAATGAAACGTGCATAAATATGCATGAACTCTGAAATTCATTTTGTTAATCGAAGGAAGAAATTCTTTATCACCGAGTAATCAAGCTTTCTATATTAAACTTAAAGCTTCGATCAGTATTTACGAGTAAAAATAGTAACGCAACAATTATTTACACTATTGATAAATAAATCACGAAGATAATGTGACGTTATCTGAAAATAACATCCATTTATGTTCCCAGATTTATAATTGCAATTTAGACGCGATAAAAACTAAGAGAAAACTGAATAAGTTGATATTCTCAGGAAGAATAAGTAATAAGAAGTTTGCTGGGAAAGTTCGTCGGTCAATAATACTTCCATCCTCACCAATCCAATATTTCATAGGCGAAAATCAGAAGAAAGTTAAGCAGTTATGTTTTGACCTTCGACGAGTGTTGACTACGGTAAGGTTTCTGAGGAACCAGAGTACACAAGATTCAGTTCCGTCTGTTGTTTACGTGACTGGTGTTCGGTGTGGCTTTGTTAGATTAGTTTGTGACAGACGTGGTGTCATGACGTTACAGAGGAGTTCGATATTCACCAATTTACCAATATTCACCCATATGTATTTCTATGTTTCTGTAATTTCCTTATTTTCTTGTAATCGCTCATATCTCCGTAATTTGTATTAATTTATAATAATCACTTGGTAATTTTATCAATGACACATTACATCAATACAAAAAAATAATTGTATCTGCAAAATTTTCTTTTTTCGAAAGTTCAGAAATCCTTCAAAAT
>NW_017100132.1:99782-106865 GCF_001263275.1 Habropoda laboriosa | reverse complement strand
TAGTAATAAAATTCAACAATAATTTTTTTATATCTCAGTAACCCTCAGAAATTCTATCAGTAACAAAATTCGACAAAATAACTTAAAATGTCATACCTACCACCCTTAAGACAATTTTCATAGAAGATAATTCCTAACCTAATTCGCTTTCCGACAGAGAGAACTGGCTCTTCATTGCCACGTTATCTTAATTCCAAATAAAAAATGACGCGTTCCTCGGTGATAGACGTATTGCACGAACCACGCCCGAATTTCGGCTCATTATCAAATAAAGGCTGGTCCTCGACGCGTGTTCAGCTGAGCGAAACAGAAAATACCCGGTGAATCCCGGCGAAACGAGGCCTTTTCATCGTGCACTCTCGGCAAACACGCGAATTCTTGCGACGAGTAGTCGAACAAAGGGCAAACCTGATCATCTTTTAAACATTCGTCCAGTGAAAAGGAGATGGAACATCGTCTACGATCCTCCTTTGGCCACCTTAATTGCTGGTGAATCTTTTAATCCTGCTGCTGCCTTTTCTAATGGAAACGCGTGCCACCGCTGTTGAATGTCCCGTTTCCAATTACCTCGTTACACGTCCAACGACATCCGAGCTGGTTGAAGAGCACCGTGTCGAATTATAAGCTTCATCGAGTTGAAAAGAGGCCGGCGAGGCTTCTGGCCTACTTTCGTCAACGGCCACGTGAAACGTTTCCATTGGAATCGGTCGTGGGAAGGCTCGCTCGAACGATATCATCGCGAGGTTAACCCTTTCGAGACTCCAGCTGCCACATATCTGGTATCGAGTTTAAATTCAGGACTCTAAGTGCAGATACATGTATATCGCGAGAAAATTGTGGAGAATTTTAGTATTACAGAATACGTTTTCTCTTTATTCAAAGTTCTGATGAATTTCTCAGAAGAATTCTACTTTTTAAAATAAGGCTTGCAAAACCAGTTCGATTTTCGACCTGTTTCTTTGGAAACTACTTAATCGACGTTGCCCAGAGAAATAAAGAACATGGTAAACCAATGTGTAGACAAATAGAGAAGGTCTATATATGGGTTAGCACTTCTATTTCAGAATTTATTGCCAAATCTGTGGATGATTTTTGAGATGTAACACTTGAATATTAATAACATGTTTACTATATGATATGAAATAAAAATAAGCCGAACAAAAGCAGTGTATATTGCAAATTGTGTATTTAAAATAAAAGGGAAAATCTTGATTTTTAGAAAAGTCTAAATATGGACCACTCGTGAAATAATCGAAATGAAAAGAAAGAACAGCATATTTTCAGGTAGAAATATTAGGTTGAAGTGTAAAATTTATCTACGTATAAAAATGTAAGCTTAAGCTTAGATGCTATTTACAATATTTACAATCTATTTGTAATAGTCACGAACGTATATATCGTTTTCAAGATTTTGTATATCTTTCTTTTTAATGTTTTGGTATTTTTCTTATTACAATTCTCATAGTCACCGAGTTCTAATACTGGCTAGCCCCATATTATAAAGCTACTAGCTTTGTAGCCCATATTTAGATCATTTGACGATGATATTCATTACAAAACTTATACTAAAAAGAACCTCACAATGTCAGCAATGCATTACTCTTAGTTAATTAGCTCTTAGTTCAATTGCTGAAACAATAAAACGAACCTACCTGAAAAATGTTCCGAAATAGCGAAATAAGAGAAACGACACGTTTTGCAACACAACACGTAAACAAAATAAACTTAGGTCACTATTTCCTCCGCAACACTTATTTTGTTCATAGCTCGTAGTTTCATCCTATTTTTAATAGAGTCAAGCACCTGACATATTCAATACTTCAACTAGCCCATATTTAAACCTCGTCTAAGTGTTTTTCACGTAAAAGTTTATAACGGTGCTTTGTGGCGAGGACAGTTGATTGAATATGATGAGTGAGTACAATAATAATTTGACACAACTCGCGACGTTAAGGCGACTATTATGCAACTCTAAGATAACTCAGGTAACCCTTAGAAGACTTCTTTAAATTGTGTCTCGCAATGGAGAATTCAATCACGCAAAGAATTCTATAATATTTGAAAAATCTTTTAATATATCATTGAAACAAATGATTTTTTCATTAATTCTCTGTGATTGAATCCCCAATTTCAGAACACACAATTTGTTGCGTCTTGGACCTTGATCAAGTCTTATGATCAGGAGTTCTGGCGCAGATTGATGATTGTTCTCGCTGGTTCCAGGTGTATTGAAACTTCGTTGTTAGGTCAGATGTTGTAGATGATTTGTTGAAATTCGGTTATTCTTTTCGTGACGATGTGTCTCGTGCACTTGTTTTACAGTGATTGTCGGTTTTCAGGTGTGTAGGTTGTCTAGGCGTGAGCAATTTAACAATTTGGAGTATGAAATAGGAGTTCTGGCGCAGATTGATGATTGTTCTCGCTGGTTCCAGGTGTATTGAAACTTCGTTGTTGGGTCAGATGTTGTAGATGATTTGTTGAAATTCGGTTATTCTTTTCGTGACGATGTGTCTCGTGCACTCGTTTTACAGTGATTGTCGGTTTTCAGGTGTGTAGGTTGTCTAGGCGTGAGCAATTTAACAATTTGGAGTATGAAAGAGAGTCTTTCGTGTATGCTCACTTCAAACGTCAACGTTAATGACGATTTAGAAAAACGCGTTAGACTGGTGATGATAATTTTTGTGTTGAATAGCTGATAGTTTTTTAGAATCTGTCGTCCTTTGGAGGAATTCGTGCTTAAATAATAAATGCGGACATGTGAAGGTGGGAATGACGATGTCTGATTGGTGGTTTTAATTTGGTAGGGGAAGCCGCCGTGACCCTCAGGTACTGCAAGTACCTTCGAGTGGCATGTGTCGGATTTTCCCCATGCCTTAACCGTAGCAGGTAATATTTTATTGGTTGCCCTGACTCGGCCAAGGTAAATGAAAATTAACACGGCGGAGGTAAAATTCTTAATCCTACTACAAAAGGGGCAATCGTCGCTATGCATTCAAAAAAGGTGAAATATGCACAATGATTTTTACTTATGATTAGTTTTACGCCTTAACATAGGTGTATATATATAGGCATTAGGTTGGTTCCGATTGGTGGTTGTGTTATGGAGGTGGAAAACGTGGTGTGTTCTGCTATTGGTCGACGAAAACTGTGACCTTTGTTGTAAACAAATTCGATCCCCGGTAACGAATGTTTTATGGTCCCGAGTGTTTTTGGGACCTATTGTCCGAGTGTCGCGCTGGTGAGTCCACGGGGGTATATTGCGGTCCTCCGAACGTCGGCACCTCGGTCTGGCGGCCAAATGTGACTAAGTGGCTTATTACTATAATCCGCCGAACCGAGACTTCGTTGCGTCCTAATCAGGTCGCAACACAATTAAAGAGCAAGTTTGTTTCCTAGACCTTCTAATTCTCGAGATATTTTAGAAAATACGTTTCCAACCCCAAACTTTGAGGGTTTTTTTTTTTACCAGTTCAATGTGGGCTATTATCCGTAAAAAATAATACTTGTCAAATATTTTCCCATGAGACAACTCTTTAGACAATCTACCTTCATTTGCAACCACCATTCCCTTGATGTTTTCACTATTCCTTAGCACAACAAAATTTCCATTCACACAAAAACACTGATCATCCTCTTGAAAAGTATTAAGACAAACAAAAAAACAATGTACTATGCACAGAGAAGTGTAAACATGTTCTATTTCTCACAATCGCCAATAGAGTTTCTTTAAAACGTAAACTTTCGCAGAAAGAAATTTCCATGAACACACACGACAAAAATGATTCTATCTCCGAAGAAATATTAAAATCTAAAAATGAAAACGTTGTCCAATGGACAGAGAACACCTTATGGTCGAGGGTGCACTTGCAACCAGTCGGAATCGAGTTCTCTTATGTATCGACTGGCTGGAAACTGGCCGAAATATGATTTATCCAACCCGTCTGACTTCTATTGTTAGTCGGAAACACGCGATGACAGCGTTATTTTCTCTGGCAATGTTCCTCTAGAATCGACTGCCGGACACACGGGGCGGCCGATGGTAGGGGTGAAATTGGTAGAAAGGAGCGTAATTTCCTGGGTGGCACAGGGAAATACGAGCTCACGGAGTTCCTCTTTCCGTCGTTTATCGACAGCCACTCAGACAATATTTTATCGAGAAAATATCGCCCAGCGTTGAATATGTGTACCCGTTTATTGATACACTCTGAAATCGCTGCTTGCATATTCTTTCTTCTTTTTCACCCCATCCTCGATCTCTGTGTCTTCTTTTTCCTTCGTTTTGCGTACAGTTTTGGCACAGTTTATCCTTATCGATCGTGCGTTGTTCAGGTTGCTCGGAAGTGATTAATACGATGAAAAATTTGGAAATCTGTTTTATGGTTCCAAGTGAAATATTCTTCCTATACGAACGTCTATCAAGAATTGAAAGCCCTTTATTTCGTACGGACCTCGGTACAGTGGGTGATCGAATTATTAGAGCCGCAGTACGAAAAATATGTTCTTTGTGTTTGTGTAAAAATAAAACCACAATATCAAGGTTTTCATACTGGATAATATTTAATTAACCATTGTTCACTGAATACACACGAAATAGTTGAACTTAGCTTATGTAGTTCTAAAAAATACAGTTAAGAAGTAACGATAAAGTGAATATTTGGTAGCGTTACCTTGATTCCTTTTTCGACAGATTTTAAGTAATTTACTATGCATTACAAGTAGTAAAAACACAGCAACAGAAATTAAAATGCTCGAGATCTATAAACCAAGAAAACTGTAACACGCGGTTCTCAAGTGGCGATTTGCAGTACTATGATAATATGATAATATTGCCTGAAGTGTCGCCAAGTGTATATTTGAAATTTGTAAACATCGACTCTTCCTAAAAAAAAAATAGCAAGAATTCAGTATAACTAGGTTTTCATCTGAAAATTATTCGTTACAATGTAAAACCGTCAATTTCTTACAGGTGGCTCTTATAATTTGATCACCCACTGTGTGTTAAAATCAACATTGAACATTTGAAGTATATTATAACAGGGTTAATGTAAGTTTTTTCGTACACTTTGAAATTTTGACGAAGTTTTCGAATCTTATATATTAAATATATATTTCAGTTGCACATTAACGAGGAACTCTTCAAAATTTGCAATCTTTCAGCCTTAAAATTATGTTCAAATCACAGCTAGATGTTCAGGAAATTCTCTATCCTCATCTTTCCATCCCCATCTCTGCTAATTTTCTAGCCTACCCTAATCAAGCGTTCAGGAAATTCTCTATCCTCATCTTTCCATCCCCATCTCTGCTAATTTTCTAGCCTACCCTAGTCAAGCATGTTGCCTCGCAAGAAATCGCGACGAACCCTCAGTTTGGCAGATTATCGTCATAAACTTGTTCAATTACACTTGGCCGAGGTACCGGTCCTCTCGCGCGTACCGTACCCTCCGTGGAGAGGTCAGGTGCGCGGTGAAAAGTCACGCGACAACCCCTGGGAAAAACCCAAAAATAGGGGTTTTCTAATGTTAAGCAACAATCCCCTTCCCTTGGAAAGAGCTGCGTCCCACCTAAACAACCTCCTCCAACGAGGAATCAGCACCTAGCCCTTCCCTTGGAAAGAGCTGCGTCCCACCTAAACAACCTCCTCCAACGAGGAGTCAGCACCTAGAACCCCCAGAAGAAATCGGCCACTAATCAGCAACTGGCCAAAACTAAGGAAACGAGGCAGAAGCGCGTCCTTTTTTGGAAGCCTTAGAGCAGTTGGTCTTACGAAAATTAGTATTTTGATAGTCTCGTGGCGACATCACCTCAAGTATCACTCTGTTGCAAATAAAACTAGTTCTTAGCATTTCACACTGAACAAATCAAGGTGTGATTAAACTCAGGTTCAGCAATTAAGCATCAAACATTACGCGACCCGAACAAAGCACGAATTCGAAATTTCTAAATACTACTCAAACCTTAGAATCACATTAAAATCTCCGTCAAGTATTTAGAATATTTGTTTACACTCATCATCTCACCTTGATTTTCGCCAATTTCCTACACTAATCAAACCAAACGCTAATTCTCTATTTCGAAAGCACCAGGTGCTTCGAAAATCGAGAATGAATTAGATCCCGTTGAACATCTCGAGGAATGACCGTAGCTCGATGAAATGTAGCCGATTAGCGTGAAGGCAAGGTAGCTTCTGCGTCGCCAGACGTTTGTCGACAGTGCCAGCGAATTTAGTCGCCATTAAAGCCTGTAATGCGACGTAATTGTCGTACATACAAGCTGCTGAACGTCGCGAAACAGCAAGAGGGGCGTGTTGCGCACGTGGAAATTGCGTACGAGCTGTCATTGCCACGCCACCGCGCCAGCGATATCCAATTAATTTCCTGGCATTATTAAAATTAAAAGCCCACGTATCATGTCGATGCACACGCGTGAGAGGGCCTTTATTTTCACTCTTGTCCGCCTCTTTTTGTCATCGCCTCGAGGACAAAAGCGAACGGTGTCCGATGTTCGACGTCCCTTCGTTTCAGCTTAGAATCCAAAAATTCATTCTTCGATATTCCAATTTTTCAAATATCACCTTCTCCCGGAAATTTTCCCGCTGAGAAACTGGCCAACTTGTGTAAGTTTCGAGCTGTAAACTGTGGAATTAATCTGGATTTAATATTGACCTTAATCAAAGCTAGATGTAACACATCCTCGGAGTAAACATTTTTTAATTACTCCGGCTGGAAAATACCTTGCGCATATGTAAAATACCTTGGGATTTATTTTCTGGAATTTTCTCACTTAGGAACTGGAGGAAAAGTAGATTTTACGCTAGAAATTGTAAAATTGTTTAACCTGCACTTAATATTGATCTCAATCGAAGCTTGATTGAACACATCTTCGGAGTAAACATTTTTTAATTATTGTCGCTGGAGAGTTATCTTGTATTTGAAATATCTTCGAATTATTTTGTAGAATTTTCTCGCAGGTGAACCTGGAGGAAATGTAGGTTTTAAGCCGGAAATTATAGAATTGTTTAATCTGGATTTAATCTGAATTAATTCAATGTAAGTCTCGTGTCTTGTTTAATGGGCACGGTGCAAT
>NW_017100132.1:83450-99726 GCF_001263275.1 Habropoda laboriosa | reverse complement strand
TAATACTGCTGGTCGATTCAATCTTCAATTACCGCGTATTCCCCCGATTCCGTCGAGTTCGCCAATAAACGAACAAAAGGCAACAGCGACCGGGCTGAAAAATTAATTAAACCATCGAGACATGCCCGATTAAATTTCACAATATTTAAATCCGTACATGTATAAACAATACTTCGAACGAGGTGAAAAATAGAGGTGGAATATCAGTCGGGACAGGGTCGATCATTAACGATCCATCAAGCAAAATGGTGGACATTTTACTTTCACCTGGTTCATCGTCACGAATATCGCATTAGTCGTACTGTGTGATAGAATTTTCAAGAAGAAATCGACGGAAACCTAAGTTTCATGTTAATGTAGCGCGAGTATTAAAACAGACACCAGAAAAGTAAGTACACAAGTTACGTGTATAGAGTCTTCGAGGTCAATGTCCTCACATCTGTTTCATTTTAAAAATATAATTTTTCAACGAATTATTCTCGAAATTTTATTATTACTCCGTCACGACGTCCTTTTTAATTAGGTGAGAAGCCTTCGAATCATCTATGAAGCGTGATACTTGAGATCCTGAATGTATTAGTCCAAACACATTCGAGTATTTTATTAACCTGTTAAGAAGGTAGTCTAGTTTGCAAGTTCAAAACATCGATTTTTTAACAACAACAGTATTGAAAATTACATTGAACAAAATTTTTTTATTGCAGTCTAAGGATACCTCTTTCTGTCAAATCAAGAAGTATTACGATATCTTTACTAGTTTAGCGAAAAAAAAATTGTTAAGAATCACTTATTTTTCGGTCCGTCGAATTGGTCTGATCACGTACTACGTTGACCTATACTACTTACAGTGCTTCTGACTGGTAAAACATATCGTCGTATTCAGTTAAAAGTCATGAACTAGATTTTTGCAACTTAAGTAGTCTATGTTGTTTGCAGTGACACAAACAATCCAGGAAAGCATCATTATCTTCGCTAAATAGGATGTATACATGTGGAATTCAAAAATTCGTTTTTAATTCGTATGAAAAATGCATTTAAGTTTCTTCATTAAAGCTCCAATTGAATCGTAATTTCTGCGCGTACAATGAAACAATGTAGTGTACTGAAATATTACGATAACTCTACTAATTTAGCCAATAAAAACATTCTTAAAGATCGCTTATCTTTAGAGCTGTCAAACCAGGCTTTCCCTTCAACTGTGTTCACCTCTGATACAGAAATTGAGTCTCTCCAATTTACGGTTAAAAATAAGGAAAAATTACAACCATACGCTAAATTTTACTTCTTCTTCGGTTAACTAACGACGAGTTGACTCGTCCTCGTCAGTTAACAGGTTAATCGAGCAGCTTTTTCTCTCCCCGTTGCACACAGGCGAGTGTTTCACCGGTTGAAACAGACACGGGGCAAGCGATCATTTGCATGCATTTATGATTCACGAGGCTGGCACGGGCCAGCAATCCGGAAATCTTTTGAAACGTCAACCATCGGGTAACCGGAAATCTTGACTCGAAACCGTTCGCGAAATAGAGACGTCAGCCTTCATAAACGGTCGCATTTACATGTGACCTGGATCACGCCATAGCCGGTTCTCTCTCCTAGGAAAAAAAGAATGTGCAAATGCCGGGTGTCGAGAAAAAGGGATGGCTAAAGACGTGAATCAACACGCGTGTGTTGCCGCGGCGTAGAAAATTGCCGCTGACAGGTGTTAAGCTTCTTCGTTTTTCCTTTTTCGCTGTTTCCATTGAGCTGCTACCGGTCCCTTTTCCCCACCCATTTGCTTTTACGCGGCTCTGCTGTGGTCTGTTAGAACATTACCTTTAAAGGGTGTGAGTCTGGGTTACCTTTGCATTTTTCGTAAATTGCTAGTAATGGTTGGTAGAGGTTAGGCCGTTTAAATGTGGATCTCAGACGCGAAACGGTAAATTTTAGTGGCATTTCGATTGTTTCGCGAAGCTGCAGTCTGTCATAAGTATTAATGTAGGTTTGATCCCCCTTTTTTTTAATTGATAAAAATAATTAGCAGAAGTTAGCTGCTTTGACTGTAGTTTTCAGGTAATAGAATAAAGCAAAATTTAGTCAATATTTGTTATTACTTTACTAACCTTTGCTACTGCTTGTTGAAATATTGACTGCAACAAGTGCTACTCTGGTCAATTTCATTTTTTCTTCTTTTTTCAATTGGTGACATTAATCTGAAGAGGTTAGGTTGTTTAATTATGGTTCTCAGGCACGAAATAGTAAATTTTCTGTTCTACTGTGTACTGTTGGAACATTGGGGTAAAGGGTTTGGTCCCCTTTTGTAGTAAGTAGAAATGATTAGCAGAGATTAGATCTTTTCATTACGTTTTTTGTGCAGCTGCGTGATTATATTGGCTGTAAAAAGTGCTGACACAGGTTAAAAGCTTTCTTTGCTGCAGTGGGATTAATTAGAAGAGGTTAATTTAGCTTAGTATATTTCGTTCAATACTTTCATTCTTCGGCTGCAATTTTTTTTATTACTTCAGATTACATGTTATTAGCTCTCGTGAATTTTCTCTACGATTTCGCTGCAAGATTGAATTGTAAAATTTTAACGAAAAATTGCTTAAACATGAACGTTTCACCGCAACGTAACAAAGTATTCCCCCGCTCAAAATGAAAGGTTGCATTGAAATACTGAAACAGCTGTGTTTAATAAACCAACGAAATTGTTAAATGTTAAAAAATTGCAACCATAAAGACGGTTATCGTCGTAATTGTAAAGACAACTTGGTGTAAATACCATTGTTATTTCTACTATAAATAAAAAATTCAGAAAAAATTGTAATTCACACAATTAGGAAAAAGTTGCAATTACTACAAAACAATTGAGAAATAATGTAAATTGGAAGAAATTGTTGGACGTAGAAATACGAAGGAAATTTCGACGTTCCTTTCCTTCGTTTCGCGTAAATTTCCATCCAAAAGCAGTCTTTCATTTTCATCTAATAACCATGTCCCTCCCTCGATCCTCCCCTCGTGCACGCATCGAATTAAATCGAATCGAAACGCGACCAAATAAATGGAATTAAACGCGACTAGGGAACACGTGCCTTTTATACGGTCCGCGGCGGTTATTTACTTTGTCGTGTGCATTTCAAAATTACATTTTGTAAATGCGTCGAAACATACGAATCACCGATCCATAAACAGCATGATAATTAAGCGGGAAACAGCTAATTCAGAATTTCGTTAGAGTGACCACTGTGATCGAGCCCTCGAAAATTCTCTCGAATTCGTTTTCACGGCGTTTAACGAATTTCTGCCGCGCAAGAGATTGAAAACCGGTGTTAAACATTTTTCTCGTTGATCTTTCCACTTTCGAGTTCGCCGTATCCCCTTGTCGGGATATCCCCTTTCGGGGGTATTCCCTTTCGGGAATTTATTTCGACGCGTCTCGCTCGCTGGATAATTTTACAAAAAGGCTGAGATTCTCCAATGAAGAGTGGTAAGGATACTTAAGTTAGACCAGGTTTACGATACGGACGCGACTCTCTGCTATTTTTCAGATTAAGGTTTGAATACGCGTTTAACCCTTTCGCGACGGCGGAACTAACCATCAGTACGCCACTAACGAACGGGTCGTCGTGCCATTAGTGCACACCATACACATTAAGTGTCTCGCGTTTTTTCAAATCTTAGAGGATTTCGTTGGAACAGCAGAGGACTTAAGGGTGTTGTTGAGGTTTTCAATGTCGTTGTAGCCAGTGTGAAGCATTTAGTGGATGCCGGGTATAACCGGCGTTAGCCAGTGTGAAGCATTTAGTAGATGCCGGGTATAACCGGCGTTAGCCAGTGTGAAGCATTTAGTGAATGCCGGATATAACCGGCGCTAGTCGCGAAAGGGTTAATTATTCCTTATTATCAGGAGGGCTCCAAAACTCTCGCAAAAACCGGAGAATTTGGAGTTTCTTCGTGCATCTCAATAGCAATTGACGTATCATAAACCTGCGCGAGCTGAGGCACATGCGAGCGAGCGAGCGGTACCGTTACCCTGGGTTCTTCCCGTAAGCCCAGGTGACCGCGTACTTCACGCAAAACACCCCCTACTTGAGGGTGAGTGGTTGGCGTTGGGCGGTGACCAAGGCCCTAACTTGATTGGGAGTCTTGGCCTCCCACCCAAAACTCACCCTCGTCAAGGGACCCAAACGCGACATTTGGAAGAGGAAATGCGAGGGCTGAACGGGGCAAAGCGCCAACGAGACAGACAGAACAAATTAAATATTAAAAGCAAAAAGTTCAGGCGATCACATATTCGCTACGTGTCAGAATTGAACAAAGAGTCTTCGTTCGAAAAATTCGTACTCGTAGAGACTAGTCTTCTATTTTTTTCAAATTAGAAGAGAAATCATTTCTTCAATTATTTATAATTTTATATATAATTGTATACAATTACTTATAATTTTGCCACTGATTTTTAATCCTCGAATTCGCTAAATTTTGTTTGAAAAATTTGGGTCTGTATCAGACGATGCAAAAATTACAAGGAGAAGATAGAATTCTTCTATGTTAGATATAGAATTCTTCTACATACACCCGTCCCTCGAATTACACGCTTTCGCTTTAACACGCTTTTCAAATTTCAAAAAAAAAAACAAAATATTTTGTGTTTCATTTCGATTATAAATGTTTTTATGCACTTTGTTGCAACTCAACGACGGATTTAACTGTGAGAAATTAATGTTAATGACTCGGGTAGTGATATTGTTCCACAAGCAAAGAAAAAACGATCGAAGACCGTTTTTATTTTTTTACCTCTTTATTTTCACATTATTTTTGTTTTTGTTAAAGAAAACTTGTTCACCTTTATGTTTTTCCTTCTTGTAAATAAATAAATAAGGTGAAGACAAAAATTTTACGTCTTTGAATACGTTTTGAACGTACTAGAGCATCGGCATCGTGACTTGGCATACAATCCTTGCCTCATTTTACACGGTTATTATGAACGTATCTACGAATTTTCTCCGTATTCTTCGATTCGATTTACACGGCTTAAAATTCAGTTCCAATCCTTCTCTTTTATACGCAAGCTCTGTCTCGTTCTACACGGTTTCGATTTGCACGATTTTGTGTGGAACGTATCTACCGTGTAACTCGAGGGACATTTAAAAAATCAGAAGAGAAAATATTTCGTCAATTATTTCCAATTTTCCCACTGGTCTTTTAATCCTCGTGTTCGCCAAATTTTGCACAAATATTTCCACAATTTTTTTCAAAGCTCGGTGAATCGTTTCACGGAAGACCTGAGATTCTGCAGTAAGAATTTTTCACTGGAAATATTTCTATCAATATGAAATTATGCTAAATTTGCGAGAAGAGGGAGCATTCTTGTACGACGAAAAGCAGAAAGAAAAACAACGTTGTAGCTTAGATTTTTTATCGTAAAAAAGGGAACAAGGTCGTAGCCTTCCGAGCCTCATATCCCAGTGCCATAAATAAAGCAGAAGTCCAATATTCTTATATTCGAACGATCCCGTTTAATCCCCGAGGAGGGCACCCTGGTGTCTCACTCCCCGATGCAGCACTATACATCATCATTAGATTCGCCCATGCTCGGTGGGGTGCACGCAAATCGTCTGGAAGTGGAATAGAAATTTAATGATTGACTCTGCCGCTATTCTCGCCCGTGTAAACGCGTATTCCTGACGTTTCTCTATCATTTGTCATGTGTCACCGTATATATAGAAAGTGGATGTCACATGGGGATCGGTTGATCGTTTCCATTATCTTTTCTTGCAATCGAGAGAAAGTGGATGGTAAAAATGATTGTCTAAATTGGATTGGACGGGAGGGACATGCAATTGTGATTAGATCTGATTGAATGTAATTTTGTGACAAATGAGTGGAAGAATGGGGTTTTTTTAGATAAATGTTAATTTTAAGACATTGACAAAAATGTCACGATATTGATTCTTTCAGAAATTCCATTTAACGTAAAATTTAGTACTGATCAAGAATTCCCACCCGATAGATTCCTTCTTAACAAAATTTAACAGATCCTCTTTTTTTTTTGGTGCAGATGACACAAGAGTAACATTTTTTTGGTAGCTTTGTGTCTATTATTATTTATAATCTTCATTGAGTAACCATCTGAGTTTTGCAACGTTTCAAGGATATTCTGTGCTATTTTTTGAACAGTGAAAACAGAATCGAGCAGCTCTTCAACCACTCCGTCAAAGCCATCCAAAAATATCCTGAACAATGGTTCTCACGTTCGAAAAAATGTTCCAAATAATTGGCCACCCAAGAATTTCAATCAGGAACCACCTGAGCTTTGCAATATTTCAAGAATATTCTGCAGGATTTTTTGAACAGCCAAAAAAGAATCCAGCAACGCTCCAACAAGGATATTCTAGATAATATAATATTTCTTACTTCCAAAAGAATAATCTTCACCAAAAATATTCCAAATAATATTTGTTACTTCCAAAAAAAAAAAACAATCTTGAATAAAAATATTACAAATAATATCCCTTACTCGCGAAAAAATAATCTTCACCAAAAGCATTTCAAATAATGTCTTTCAGTCCCAAAAAATAATCTTCAACGTAAATATTTCAATCGACATTTCTTACCCATAGAACAATGTCCCATATAATATCCCTTACTTCCAAAAAAGTAACCCTCACCAGAATTATTCCAAATTTTCAAAAAAGTAATCCTCACCAGAATTCTTCCAAATTTTATATTTTACTCCCAAAAAATAATCTTCAACATAAATATTCCAACTAACATTTCTTACCCTTGAAACAGTAATATCCAACAAAAATATTTCAAATAACAACCCTTACTCTCAAAAGTGTAATCACCAAAAATATTCCAAAGAATATTTTTCACTCCCACGAAATAATCTCCAACATAAATATTTCAAACAACATTTCTTACCCTTAAAACAGTTATCTCCATCAAAAATGTCCCAAATAATATCCCTTGCTCCCAAGAAAACAATCTTCACCAAAAATATTCCAAACAAAATTTTTCACTCCCAAAAAGTAATCTCCAAATAATATCCCTTATCCTCAAAAAAACAATCTTCACCAAAAACATTCCAAATGATATATCCCTTACTCCGAAAACAACAATCTCCGCCCAAAAATATTTCTCGCTCTCAAAAAAGACAACCCAAAAGATAAACTACGCAGCAATTTCAATCAACAACCACCAGAGTGTCGCAACATTTCAAGAATATTCCTCGCAACCTCTGAAACACCCGAAAAGAGTAGTACCTGAAAGCACCCTCACCAACAGCCAATCCGTCTCCCTCATCCCATGTACCTTCTCTCTACACCATCTCCAGGCTAAAAACCAGTTCCATCGAATATCAATCGGAAGCCGGGCCAAATGGACATCGATCGTCGGACGCATGTTCGAAACGTTGTTCTCTAGCAGTGGATGTGCTCAGCTCGCGCGTTCACTTTCCTCCATCCAGTGAGTAATACGCTTTTTTTTTTCATAAACGGAGCCCACCACGTTTCTGGTGTATCAAGCGAGCACGTAGGCAAACGCACACCAGCTCAGTTCCGTTTTATGGGAACCGTCGAGGGATTAACCGTGCGTTTACCCGTTATCCTGTAAACTTGATTAAGGCGATTGCCAGGCCGAGTTCGTTACCAGGATCGAACGATTTGCGTGACTCGACCACGGCTACGAACGCTGGCTGCTCGTTATTGCGGCCAGATCGATCGATCGTTCGATTTGCGGTCAGACCTGCCGCGGTGGCCGGCGAAAACTGGGCGAAAAAAACCGGCTGAAATTAATCGCGACCCATTAGGCGATCGAATGGACGCTCGAAACCGTCTGTTTTGGACCCTGAAAGACGAATACTGGCTCGGTTACGTGCTTTTCAATACCGTTCAATGATCGCTGATGGTGCACCATGGCTACAGAGGGTACTTCTATAGTGTTAAACTGTGGCTAAACAAGTTTCAGGGGGGATTTTTGGAGAGTTGGCGTTGGGCGGGAAATTCAATTAGGTTCGAGGGATGCTTTCGTTTCTAAAGAGAGTGTTGTTCGGAAGAATTGTCGGAATCTGGGCTAAATTGGACGTTCGCGAATTAAATTGGTAACCTAGTTTCGAGCGTAATTGATTAATTTTAAAGGTGAATTTTTGGGAGGGGAATTGGGTTATTGAAGTCTCGGTTAACTTTCGAGTTCGTTCATTTTTTGGAAGATGTATTTATTGGAAGTATCGTTTAAAATACGAGTTAAGTCTCGGTTAACTTCGGAGTTCGTTGATCTTTTGAAAGACATTTATAGAAAGTATCGTTTAAAGTATGAGTGAAGAGAGAAATGCAATTACTTACAGACATCTTTAAAATTTTATTGTTAACTTCCAGCGAGACGAAATTAACTATACAGAGAAGAGGATCTCTAGTATTCTTGAATAATTGCATTTTAACACGTTCGTCGCCCAGCGTGAATCGGTCGAGTTTCTCGCGGGGCCCAAATCCGATAGTCGGAGCGCAAGAATTTCTATGTTACGTTCTATGTTACCAGAAGAAGAGACAAATTCTCGAACGCCAGGAAGCGAGAAAAAATGTAAAAAAGACGACAACATATTGTCCCAATTGTCCAAAATCACCAATATAGTGTGATATTCCATTAAATTCTTGTGTTATATGGATTTTTATAAATTACTTGTGAAATCCTATTTAACTTGACGAAGAAGAACGTCACCCATATATGGGTGCCCCCACGGAAGCATACCCGTCACCCAGATATGGGTGACGTGGCGACGAACGTGTTAAATAAGATTCCTCTCGGTGCTGTCGTTAGATTTTGATCGAATCAAGGATAGGTTTTCCAGAATGCTAAATATAGGAACAATTAATTATTCACGAATGAATTTCTCATAACTCGAGTACGAACGATTATTCGATAGGCATTCTTCGGGATATTACAGCTCTATACAGGAATTTCGTATAAAACGTGATTGATCGAACACACGATTCAACCGAGTATTAATTGCTCAATCTCTATCAATTATACTTTGGGCGCAAGTGTTCCACAGTATCATTATCTAGAAATCAGCGTTCTTCGTGCAAGGCGTGCAACTCTTAACGGAAAATTCATTATTTATGAGCCGGGTTTTCGATGTTTACAGATTAATTCGCTATGCTAATATTGAAATTATAATCCAGGTCAGAATTAATTCACAATACATTCAAATTTATGATAATATCGCGGACAGGTTAATGCGATTCTTTTCTCCACCAACCGAGGCAATTTTTTAATTGTAAATTACACACAACTCACCCCGACGAACAGGTAACTCCTGTTTTTCTTCTTCCTTTTTAATTTTTCTCTTTTCTTTTTTATTTTCACATTAATTCAGAGTTCCTCGCGCGAAGTAGGACAGACACTTAATTGAAGAGGCTAGAGTTTTAATGACTCTTTGCATTCAAAAGACTAGAGAGCTTTGATGATTTTCCAACGTTCCACTTTTACACCGGAATCGGCGAAATTTTTTTTCCATCGCGTCAAACGTACACTATAGGCATATATACACACACACGGTGTTCGCCCCGCGATAATTTATTTATACCGTTGCAAATTTACACAGCCGACGTTTTACGTTTGTCAGAGAATAACCAAAGTACAGTCGATCCCCCGTTTGATTTCTCAAGGAGAACTTCGTAAGCACGCTCAAAGAACGAACGAAGCTTATTTAAGTGGAAAAAGAGGGTCGCGGGGAAGATACAGAAAGGGAAATTTCACGCTCAGATGTTTCCTTTAAGGGTTAAAATAACTTTGTTGAAGTCAGGATCCCGCTCCTCTCCTTTGGTCGCGCGACACTCTTTTTCTCTCCTTAACCCTGAAACGGCGATGTTGTGTTAACACTGGGCACGTTGTAAATATAACTTCGTTTTTCTTCCCAAACTTAATTAAGATTGAAATTGTGAAAATTGTTTATTTGAAATTTAGGACGAATTGAGAAATGCAAATTCGTTGAAACTAATGATGGTAAGTAAAGTGAAATTATGAAAAGAAACTTTTGACGATACGAAAAAAACATTGTAGGATGAAATTATTCTGTTTAAAGGGCAATTGTTAGTAGGAAGAAGTAATTCTTTTCGAGGTTATATAATTTTCAAATTTCAAGCTTATCGTAATTTTTCGTCGCCATATCGTTGAAGCTGAGAAAAAACGAGTTCGATCACATGTATCATGTTGATAATGAAATGATCATGAAATGACAATGATCTAGAAATTAGGATTAATAGCGGTTAGAATGCAACAATGGTCTGTGTTAAGTCATTAGGATTAATACGTTTCCAGACGGTCTTTCGCAGCGGTCATAAACTTGGGAGGCCATCGAGCATTTTACTTTCATTTTGAATTTCGATGTTTTGTCTATGGCCACTATGCGCATCTGCTTGCCATATTTTAGCTTTCTAGCGCTTTGATTTCTGTTTGACCATGCTTCATTAGCGTCGAAGCGCTACCCAGATTTGTTACCTGCTGCGCCTATTGTTCGAGACACGCGGAGTTTCCGCGCTCGTCACTCAAGGGTGCACGGGCACTTGAGAGTGACCGTTGACAAGGGGGTGTCACCTTAGTAAGTTTTCGGTACCTAATGATTGCCAATCGCGTTAGATTCAACCACCTCCCTAGTAGAGTTCGAAAATGTAGCTGACGAACTCGCGTGTCTCACCCGCCGCTGAAGGCTCGTATCCGAGGTGTCTTGGAAAGTGTCCGAGCCCTAGATACATAGAATTCATCTGACCACGGTACGAGTAGTTCTTCAGAGAATAGTCATTGTCGGTACCTAATGATTGCCAATCGCGTTAGATTCAACCACCTCCCTTGTCGAGTTCGAAAATGTAGCTGACCAACCCGCGTGTCTCACCCCCTGCTGAAGGCTCGTATCCGAGGTGTCTTGGAAAGTGTCCGAGCCCTAGATACATAGAATTCATCTGACCACGCTACGAGTAGTTCTTCAGAGAATAGTCATTGTCAATAGTTATTTGTCCTCCTAAACACAGAGGTGGTCCTTCGAGAAACGAACATAGTAAATTTAGTCGGCACACCACGTGCAAATTCGACAAAGCTCGAAAGTTCATATGTAACTAACAGTCTGCAAAGTGTCAAAGTTTGTCTCCTCAAGATCATTTCAGATCACTTCAATTGATATTTCAGGTGCTCGAGGTAAAGTAAACACCCTCTATATGAAAACAATTCCCTCGACATAGTGTTTCCTTCGTGTTAGTATTAGTGTTCCCAGGTTGACTTACAACAAAATACACTCGTGCTTGCGTTAGTATTTTATTATTAACTCACACTAAAATACACTAGAAATTCCTCTTTTTTTTGTGATCACTTGTTCCTTGGAACTTAAGTTTCAACTTTGTTTTTTCTACTCCTCCTCCCTTTCTCCTTTACATTTTTCCACCAGTTTGCTCTTCGTTTTGCATCGATCTGCTTATGCATTGTAATCTCTTTGCTGCGTGCAATGCATCTTTCCTAGCATAAATTTGCGGCAGACGCATCGATCGCACGCGATCCCAACGGCTAAGTGTATGAAGCTCTGCGAAACGTTAAATCCCCGCCGTTATTCCCTTCCTTTCGTCCTTTTTCAACCCCCGTTACTGAACAGCTCGCGATACTGATTTGTCGTTACGGGCAAACAGAGGAGAAATGGAGGAAACATACGCGGGGGCTCTACTCATGGAAAGATGATAATTTATTCGCTTGCTGGAATTTTTTGAACAGAGACGGTAAAATCGCTACCGTTTCGGAAAATTATGGTTTGTTAAGCAGAGATATTTTGAGCTTTCTCTTTGTCAGCTGCTGAACTCTTCGTTTTGTCACTGTCGTTGCGAGATATAAATTCTCAGTGAAGAAAAATGCGTAACAATGATAGAAACCTGATTTTAGAGGTATTAATCAGCGTTGAAAAATCTGCAAACCAAGCTTGAACAATTAATTTATCTTTTCACTTAAGACAACTTATCAAAAACGAAAAAAATGCATTGATATCGCTGTTGCTGGAAATTAAGGGAATATCGGGAACAGCGGTAATTTTCACTGAAGATAAATATATTTTAAATAAAGTTAACTCGCAGGTCGACAGATTTTTTTAACATTGCTCTGCAAACATTTCCTTCGCCTTTTCTTCTGCCGTTCGGTGATTTTCCTTTTTTTTCTGGTTTCTGACACTTGCACATTTGCTCATCTTCGGTAACTTACGCTGCTATACTCTCGTAGCAACAATTCTGTAGCAAAAACATTTCGACTAAATTTCAATGAATTGCAAAGCTCGCTGTAATTGACACGTGACCTGAACTTGCAGGTCAACGATTTTCTTTGAACTTTGCCCTGCAAACAGTTCCTTCGCTATTCCTTCTGAAATTCGATGATTTCCCTTTTTCTCACGTTGCTGACACTTGCACACTTGCTCATCTTCGATAATTTACACTAGTACACTATCATAGCAACAATTCTCTAGCAAAAACGTTTCGGCTAAACTTCAACGAATTGCAAAATTTCGTATATCTAAACCAGATGGAACAGTATGTCGAACGATAGTACTGCACGAGTTGGAAATTCTCAATTTCTGATCCAGCAATTCGAAACTCCAGGTGAATCACGAAACGCCATACAATTCGTGCCATTGCATTACTTAACGTGAACCGTTCGAATCAATCCAGAGTCGGCCACGTAAGCCCGGAAGTATGAGGGCGCCAGGTCCACCGTTATCAGGACGGATTTCGTTTTAATTCGTCCGTGGAACGAACAGCTTTATTGGACCGTAAACGTAACGCGCGATCACCAATTACATCGACGTGGGTTCCTTGGTATAAAGCAGCGTGGTAGCGCGCGTATATGGCCGATGCCGCTCATATCCGCGAGATTAAGGCGGATTTAACGAGCTCGTTAATCTATTAGCGACGCCATCGCCCGCCGCGGCGATTCGAGGGCTGCGCGTGTTTCGTCGAAACACGGAGACACGCTCGAGGCCATTCCCTTGTTCACGACTGAATGCCGGGGGCGTTTGAGTGGAACGTTGCGATGCTACGATGGTCCATGGCCCTTGGAGAGACGATGGAATGGATGTCGTGTGACAGGGAATCTGGGGATGTAGGGTTCCTTGGTGATTGAGGGTTTTAGCTGCTTTTAGTTCTGCTGTAATAGTCTGGATCTTGGAATGTTAGGAGGGGACATTCTGCCACTATAATTTTGTGATCTTGGAACGTTAGCGTAGCGCATTTGTTACTATAATTTTGTAATCTCTGAATGTTAGTATAATATATGTAGGATGTGAACAGCAGCGTAGCGCATTTGTTACTATAATTTTGTAATCTCTGAATGTTAGTATAATATATGTAGGATGGGAACAGCGAGAAGGGAGCAACAACGGGTCAACGTTGTAAAGTTTAATAAATACAATAGAAAAAGAACAAAATTACAGATGCAAACAACTCAGTGGCCACATAACGACTGCCTTTTTCGCTCGTCTCACCCCTCGCTCTCACACGCGCAGCCGTCGTCTTTCGGTAGCCTTTGTCTAGCTACCGCTGCGCTAGACCATCCCATATATATTGTGACCTTGGAATGTTACAGTAGTATATTTGCTACTATAACTTTGTGCTCCGGGAATATTGGAATAGTGCATTTGCTACTATAATTTTGTGATCCTGGAATGTCAGCATAATATATTTGGCACTATAATTTTGTGATCCTGGAATGTCAGCATAATATATTTGGTACTCTAATTTTGTGCTCTGGGAATGTTGGAATAGTGGATTTGCCACTATATTTTTGTGATCTTGGACTGTTACAATACTATATTTGCTACTGCAGTTTTGTAATCTTAGAATGTTAGGAGGGGACATTCTGCGACATAATTTTGTGATCCTGGAATGTTAGTATATTTGCTACTATAATTTTGTACTCTTGGAATGTTAACGTTGTATATTTGCCACTATACTTTTGTAATCTTGGAAATTTGGAGTAGTGCATTTGCCACTGTAATTTTCTGATCTTGGAATGTTACAATACTAAATTTGCTACTACAGTTTTGTAATCTTAGAATGTTAGTATTGTAGCGGGCATCTGCACAAACATATGGAAGCATTTCAGTACAGTATATTGACGACTATACTTTTCTTATCTTGGAATGTTAGCATAGAATATTTTCCACTATAATTTTGTGGCCTTGCAATGTTGGAATAGTGCATTTGCCACTATAATTTTGTGATCTTGGAATGTTAAAATAGTAGATATATTTGCTACTATAATTTTGTCACCTTGAAAAGTTGGAATACTGCATTTGCCACTATAATTTTGTGATCTTGGAATGTTACAGTAGTACATTTCAAAGCGGTAATTTCGTGATCCTGTAATGAACGTTGGAATGGATGTTACATGATAGAAAATTCGGGAATATAGTATTTCTTCGTGATTGAAAGATTCGCTGTGTTTAAATTATAATGTGATACTTTGTATCTTGAAATGTTAAGCGGATATATTCTGATATTTGGGGACTTGGAATGTTACAATGATATATTGTGACACTCGAACCATGTAATTCTGTGTTGGATGCTGCAGTGGGAGTTTTGTGGCCAGAAATCTGGGGATTTATTCCCTATATACAAACCACATTTCATAAATTTTCACGTCCATTTCAATTTTCCACACATAAAACCCTCCTCTTTTCACTCTAATAAAATACCCCGCACATTTCGCCGCCAAAATATGTCCGTATACAACAATTTCTACTTCAACAATTAACTTCATTTAATCGGTTTCCATAAAAGGAGACAAGGATCTAAATTTTTTTTCTAAAAATTTTCCTTGTTTGAAAAGAGAACTATTTTCTTGAAAAATTAAGATGGACAAGATATTTATGAACGCTATGTTAATACATGCACATCTCTCAACTTAGTCTTATCGAACAAACGAAAACTGAAGAAAATACTTACGACAATAATAAACACACAAGAATTCCTTTATTTCACTAGAGGAAAAAAATTACAATAGCACAACTATTTACACCCTCGCACCACTTTTCTGACGACTGTTCATAAAAAATGAGCACCTTTTCCGGCGCGTGCACGTGTAAACACAGGATCGCGCCGTTTAATCCCGCGGAGGATAATAAAAATCCGCAGGGGAAACGGAATCGCGAATATTATTTTCGCTTGAATACAGAGCGAGCCGTATAATTGCAAAATTTATCTAGCAACGATCACCAACCCCTTTCCGTTTCTCTCGCCAAAAGTTCGTTATATTTCGGTATCGTCGCGCGGCGAAACCGGAGTTTTTACAGAGGTATTAATTAATTTATTCGACGACCAGACGAAATTTTCCATGCGTTTCAATTACCGGCCGGCCGCATGTTTTAGCTGCATTAATTTACAATCGCCCCGCCGTGGCGAGTCGACGTGAAAACACATCGCTCCAAGGTTCTGTTGCTGTTCCATGAAAGCGTAGGCCTCGTTTCAGGAAGCGGTAATTATTATTTCTCGCGCTATTATTCACTTTCTTCCGCGGAGCAACGAAATTCTCGAAAGAGAAATTCTCTTGAAATTAATATATTTTTCCAAGTTTTGGAAGTGACGTGGCGTAAAAATAATTATTACACGAAGGTTGCTTAACAGAAATATATATTTATTTAAATCAGATAACGTTTAAGCTATTTTTAATGTATAGGCGACACGATGTGTGTAGAAAGAACGTCTACGACAAGTGCCTTCTTCGGGGCTCCCTTAAGTAGCCCCTTTTTCCCTGGGAAAGTCCCAGGGAGTGGGGGCGCGGGCCTACATTGCCAAGGCAATACAGTAAATTCTTTACAAGAGTCAGTAAGTTTGGATTCTACAAGTGACAGTATAGATAGTCCTACGCCTAGGTCTGCGTCATTGCTGCGTCCATGTTATCTCGCTCGCAGTCAGTCAAACGTGTAACGCTACACCAGTCGGTTTTCTTTACGAGATTTCACGGCTCGACAGATCATAATAGAAAAATATAATTTCTTTAATTTTACTTCTTTTCGTCTGGAATTTTTTTTAACATGTTGGTGAGATTTTTCTAATGAAAATGATATCAAACACGATATATGTAAATTGAACAGCATTTACTTATTAACACGTTCACTGTCGCGCCAGATTTACGGGTTGCTGTCAGGCGGCCACAAGAAAATACATTTTAAGCATAGGATTATAGGATTATATAGTATTATGCTGAGGGAGAACCACCGTTTGGTTGCCAATTGTTTATCACATAGAGTCGGCCTACCTCCACGTAAAAAAAAAAAAAA
>NW_017100132.1:73250-78095 GCF_001263275.1 Habropoda laboriosa | reverse complement strand
ATTTATTTCATGGTATTGTAACAAGCAAACGTTGAATACATTTTTCATTCGTGTAAGAAGAATTATTTAACACGATAAATTTAGCTGTACTATGGTTATTTTTAATCTACGACCACAGGTCAACCTGATTTTTAATCCCTACGAAATTAATTTAACCACGAGTAAGTAACGAGAACGCTAAAACCTATGTTTCCATTGAAGAATATTGTAAAAACGTATAAATTGTTATATGCAATGTTATAACAAATTGTCGGAAGTATAAATTTTTAATAAAATTGTGAAAATTGATAAATTATACCGTGTTACGATATCGGAAATCTCCCGCGAAAATCTCCCGCGAAAATTTCCCGCCTGACCTAACCGACGATTTTGCTAATGACTTTGGGGAGAGGGTACCGCAGGTATATAAGGACCCGCCGATGTCCCGCGAAATCATTTACCCTTTATACTGGGCCCTAGACACTTCGCGGCGTATTTTGACCTGAAGGTTCTGAGATGTGAATAGAGTGGTCGGGGGCTACTAGCTAGTCTATGTCCACCCTGTACACACTCAGCCTTCTTGTAACACTTGTATACATTAGAATCAATTAGAATTTCTATTACTAATTATTAAACAAATTTTAACAATTACCGGCACTCGCTAGGCACGTAATATCAGACTTTAAATACTCGACTTCGAACTTCGGTTTAGTCATAATTCTATTAATGTTATAATAACGTATAATTTATTAATTTTCACAATTTTATTATTAATTTATACTTCCAAAAATTTGTTAAAACATTACATATTATTATTTATACATTTTTGCAAGTTTCTTTGACAAATAAGTACGTTTCAACGATCTTATTACTTTCTCGTTGTGAAATCAAGTTCGGAGGATTAAAAATCAGGTTGACCCTTGGTCGTAAATTTAAAATAGCCATAGTGAAGGTGAAATTATTATTTTAAATAAATGTTTCTATACGAATTAAGAATCTATTCAACGTTTGTTTGTTGCAATACCGTGAAATAAATTGTATTATATATTTTCTCAGTTTAGACTGAATTTAAAGTTCGTAAGGATTAGAAATCAGGTTGACCTGTGGTCGTAGATTAAAAATAGCCATAGTGAAGGTAAAATTATTACGTTAAATAATTGTTTTTATACGAATTAAATATTGATTCAACGTTTATTTGTTGCAATACCGTGAAATAAATTGTATTATATATTTTTTCTGTTTACACTAAATTTAAAGTTCTGTTTACATGTTATAACAATTAGAATGTAGACGTTTTGCCGTTTCACGGTTTTTCCTCTGTTAATTATGTGTTTATAAATCATTTCAAACTAAAGCAGCACCATGCCCACCCTTAATTAAACCGTCTCAGTAGTTTACCGTAATTAATAATCTATTTTCGGAATTTATACGAGAATTTTTGAATTTTAGTAAATACTAGAGTCAGTGTCCACCCTGTACACACTCAGCCTTCTTGTAACACTTGTATACATTAGAATCAATTAGAATTTCAATACAATAGACTGAATAACAATTCATTTTAACTAATACCTATTAGAAATTTTCCTTTTAAAACAAATATAAATCATTTTACCAATTACTGGTACTTGCTAGACATTTAATATCAGACTTTAAATATTCTGCTTTCGGTTCTTTTAAATACAATCAAATAATTTCTTCAATTATCGATACTGACTTGGAATACTCCGCTTCGAATAAAATATTTCGAAATTATTTTGAAGGTTTAGGGAAATAAACATTTGAATTTTAGTCATCGTTGTTCTTCAGACTTGTCGAATAGGATATTGAAATGACTTTGAGCAATTGAAATTAATTTGAAATTTTTCATATATTTTCTCTGATATTGAATTTATTTTATGACTTGCTATTTTGTTTACTAATAATTTACCATCCAAGGTATTTGCATGAATTGCATGTTAAGTAGTTAGTTGATTTATTATTGTATATTGTGAGCTGATTTGGAACGAGTGCACTATGCCCACCCTAAATTAAACCGTCTCATTAGTTAGAGAATTTTTGAATTTTAGTAAATACTAGAGTCAGTGCATCGCGTATTGAAATAATAGCTTCATCCCTAGTTCGTTTATTATTGAATATTTTTACGCGTTTAACTTATGCTTCTCCCCAATTCTCGTCGCGTATTTTATTCAAATTTTCTTATATTCTAGAATCGAAAAAGATACGAATTCGCGTTTTTTCTTTTGATTCTTTCAATTTTTCACTCGCGTTCTACGAAAGTTTAGTTCAATAATAATATTGAAAATAATATAAATTCGCGTGGATGTAGGCCGACTCTATGTGATAAACAATTGGCAACCAAGCGGTGGCTCGCTAAAGCGATATATTATGAAATTAAATTATTCACTCAATAAGTATTAACATTAGATTGTTTCCTCGATATGGCCATGGTGGTCATCAGTGACTGGAGTGCCTCAAATGTTTAGAATAATTAAAATAAAATAAATGTTGTCAACTAAAAATTTTGAATGTCATAGCTAGCTAGACATTATTTTCAATTGAAAAAAAATTATAAAGCATAATACTATAATCCTGTGCTTAAAATATATTTTCTTGTGGCCGCCTGACAGCTACCTGTAAATCTGGCGTGACAGTGAACGTGTTAATAAGTAAATGTTGTTCAAATTATGTCGTGTTTTATGTCATTTTCATCAGAAAAATCTCATCAATATGTTAGGAAAAATTTCGGGATAAAAAAACGTAAAATTTGAAAAGTTGATATTTAAAACGCTTTGTTGCCTGGACTCTCGTTTCATGCTTATCTTTTATTCGCTGTCCTTGTCTACGTTCGGCAAACTACAAAGGCGGGCGCGAGGCTCGAAAACGTAGTCTCTGACTCTGCGAGTGTCAGGTTTAGCTTCCTTGCGGTCTGACAGTTGTGGAGAATATACTGTACTCTTGTCCTCTAGGACGAAGGAACCCAGAGATGTTTGGGAAACATCTCTCGACTCTTCGCCTCGAGGGCCATGAGTCGCCAGGCATGGGCACAAAATCAATGAAAAATCAACGAATTCAATTCCTTAAATACCTGCAGCACTGACGTTAATTATTAACGTTAGGATCTTTCAGATTTGACTGAATCATTTGAATTACAAAGATAAATAATGTGTTCGATAAATTAGGTGACTTGCCGTGTTTGCAAATTTTCATTAAACGTCCACTTTTTAATATAGAATATATCAAGGAGTCGAAATTACGTTTCAAAATGCCTCACGATTCTCCTTCAATGAGATTTTCAATTTCTGAATAGTTGATCAACGAGCGAAAGGAAAATTCGCGGGTTAAATTAGCAATTAGCAGGACGAAAACCACCAGCTTTTCGCCATTTAAATTCAGCTAATAGCGGAGTTTGTTGTTCGAAATAAAGAACAATCGTAGTTAGACAAAGTAGTCACTGAGGCGTTAATTTCCTCGAATTAGAGTCTGTATCTTGTTATAGTGCGTTTGCCGCCCCTTTATTAGGCTGTGGGGAGGGAGGAGGGGAGGTGCAAGGGCGCGTCCTGCTGCAACATCCACTTCGTTAATTTGGTTAAGCCAAGTTCACTGTTCGTACGCGGTCGACATTTATAATATTCACTTTATGCATGCGTTCCTGAAGTTCTTGCACGTGTTATCGCGACGAGAATACCGAATGATTTCTCGCCAGCTGCCATTTCGAACCTGAAAATGTAATTTCAACGTGGCGGCTTGACGTCTGCGAAAAAAACTTACCAAATTCGATATTAAGAATGGATAAATTCTTGCATACATTTGAACGGATGAAATTGGTAAAAGTTATCGAATGACCATTCTTTAAATATTCCTGGCAAATGAGAGCAGAAAATTTTCTAACATCTCTTTTGTAATTTCTTTTTAGTATTATGGAACTGGGCGATTAAAAATAACGAGAAAATAAAATAGAATAAATTTATGACTCCAACGTTATTCGAATTAAAATAAAAATTAATGAAAATAGTATTATCCACTGGAATTACGAAATTCGATTTATCTGTATACTATAATATCAATAATTTCCCAGATGAAAATAAATTTCTGACGAATTCTGAAAATGGAAATTTTTTCAAGTTCTCTCGTATTTTTGATTTGAAGTAGAACTGGGCCACTAAAAATACTGGAAAAATAGAATACAATAAATTTATTGTTCTACCAATATTTGGAATAAAAAATAAACAAAAAAGTTACCTTTGACTTGAATTATTATACAGAACTCGATTTATTTGCGCTAAAATGTCAAGAATAAATGAATTGCTACACATTTGACCAGATGAAATTAGTAAAAATTTATAGAATAATTTTTTTTTTAACTTCCAATAAATTCTGAACACACAGAGTTTTCTAACTTCTTTTGTGTATTTATTTAAAATACTACCGGACGACTGTAAATACCGAAATAAACAAAATACGATAAATTTAATGCTCTACCGGTATTCGAATTGGAGCAAAAATAAATATAAAAGAAAATCCATCGATTAGAATTGCGATGCTCGATTTATTCGCACTATTATATCGAGAAAAACTTGTCGAAATTCTTAAAACTTATTAACGTCCCTAGCAAATTCGAAAAACACTAAATTTTCTAAGTTATATGTTTCGTAGTATATTGTAAAATACAACTAGAAGACCGGAGGAATAAAGTAGAACGAATTTACTGCTCCGCCGATATTCAAAAATGACTATCGGCTTGAAAGTTCAGGTCGCCCATCAGCGTTAACAGAATCGTGGTTTCCGCAGCCTCAGGAATTCCGCAACAGCGTGAAACTTTCCGCCATTAAAAGCTGCCTGATTTTCAGCCGGTTGAAATTTATGTGC
>NW_017100132.1:56034-73197 GCF_001263275.1 Habropoda laboriosa | reverse complement strand
TCTCCGTTGTCTGACACGCTTCGAACAAGTTGCCACTGAAACAGACGCGAAATTATCCGATTTCGTGCCACAACCACACGCCTCTAGCCACGAAGGATTAGAGGAACTCGTCAAAGGCGTTGCTACCACATCTTCCAGCCATTTTTCCAAGTTTCGAATTTACTAGTCCGTTTACGTCAATTTTTGACTCTCGATTCACGAGGTTATGCAAATTGTTAATGAAATTTTGCGTGGACATTCCAAAACGGCGTCATTATCGTCTGAACGAAAAAAATTATGAAAATATTTGCAAAATTGCTTTTGTAATTGACAAATTAATTTCACAATTGAAGGGACTTTTCTAGTTAACATGGTGCCATTTTGTTTAAAATTGATTTTAACACATGATTTTAGTTCAGACGATAGTTACGTTCTTACTGAACGAAATTTTCTCTGAATTATCTGTTTCTGATTTCTACAAAGGACGGGATCATGGCAACCAATTGGACGTATACGCAATGTTCATGTCTTCATACAATCATCTTACACTTATTGTTTCACGCTAAAAAATATATGTGAATATTGTTAAAAGGACGATTGAGTTATTAGTAAAAATTTCTTATACTGCACTTACTTTGGTTGCCGGCAGAAAATTCTGAAAGATGGCAATTAACTCGTAAATCTTCCGAAGTGTCTCGTCATTGTAACAATATTCCAGTGAATCTGTATTTGCACCGTTGAATTTGTATCGTTAAATGCATTTCACATAATCGTTTATAATGATGCTTTGCGGTAATGACAGCGCACGCGATATGACAAGTGAATATAACAATACTGAACGAATTAAAAGTACGTACAATCACATTCCGACACAACTCCTAACGCTAAGACAATTGTTACGCAACTCAAAACCACCAAATCGATATCTGGGTCATTAGTGACCCCAGCCAAATTTCACTCTTGTACTTCTTCCAAACGAATTTTTATTTTTATTTAAAAAATGTGTTGAACGTTTAACTTAACGAACAATTGTATAAGTAGAGACTCCGATAAAATGTCCCAGAATTTTTTTAGAATTTTTGAAAGCCTGGAATAGTATAGAAATTACACTTGAACGTAAACGACCCGGTTTGCCTATAGAGTATGAAAAAACGTTAAATTCATAATCCAAGTGAATTTTGATTACTGGATCATTGCAGAATATAAAATACCAGGTTGCTCGTCGATTGATTTACGTATTCGACACGGATATTCCTTGTTTTACGCGTTTTTCAATTAGAAAATCATGGAAAGGTGCTCATCTCTGGTTCATAGCGCACGCAGCGCCGCGGCCAGCCTCGCGAAGAGTATCGACTGTTCCCGTAATTTATGTGCGGCCTGTGCGTGCACGCGCGCGCATGTTTACGCTAGTTCCGCGGTACTCGGCAACTAGAAGCCGGAAACACTGACGGGATTATCGATTAGGCAGCGGTGAATATGAGTGGCGCGCCTGTTCAGGCGATAATCGAGCGATCCTGTGTCGCTGAAACCGGCGAAAAGACGAAGCCACGCTCGTGTTGAATCGTGATCGCGCAAACTGTCGACTATTACGGGATTATTGGCGAAATAGTGATTGGATTATTAATAGAGCATGATTTCGTCGAGCTTGTTAGATGAATTGATATCGATGATTGATTCTTTGATGGGAGAATGGTCAATTGGTGGTTTCGAGGTAGTTCGAGGACAATTAACAATGATAAATTGAGCTTTAAACCTTTCCCGTCCGTGGACGAGATATCTCGTGAATTGATTTTTGTCCATTCAACACTTTCGACGAGATATCTCGTGTCTCTGTTGTTCAATGTTTAAGGGAGGAGCCCAGTTTCACAGCCTGAATGATAAGCGATGTTTAACAATTTTTTTTTGGTTCAACTAGTGAAGATATTGTGGTACTTCTTGCTTTGATAGAAAGAGGCATCCTTTGACTATAATAAACAATTTTTTTTCAATGTAATTTTTCAATTATTATTATTATTATTTATTTGTAAACGGACCGAAGCCCTCTTACATAAATGTTTACACAAAAGAAAAAGAAACTGAGTATTTCTTATGTTTTCAAAATTAATCGAGATGTAGAGAGCGGGATGGTAACTGTCACATTTTACAAACGACTCAGGAGAGCACATAACACGTGTTGACGCGATATTTGAAAAGATTAAATCTAAAGTATTGCCGAACGAATTTAGCACAGAGTTGCATTGGGATCCATTATAAAAGTTAAAAGTAGAGGAGAGAATTCCAGCAGATGCAATTTCGTTAGTGGAAACATTTGAATTCGCGGGAAATGAGTTGGAGCCGGACCATGTGATACGAGGAAGGTTATAATCGCCGCGAATAATATAGTTACAGTTCGAATATTTGTCTAAAACATCAGAAATAGCAGAACAGTGTACGGAGGCAAATAAACCACACCGATTATTAGGGGAAGAGCTGCAGATGTGACTTCGACAAATAAGTGTTCCACATTGAAAACGGTAGCAACGTCACAAGATATACATGTGACGGGCTTTGCTACCGCTGTCCCACATCCTTTGCATATCAGTTTTTTCGCTTGAGACATATTTACTCAATCAGTGATGGCCAGGAGAGAGACACTCTAAGTTGAGAACACTGTACCTAATATGGTGAAGAGTGTTAGTATGTCCGTGTGCACCAACGCGTCGAACCGCCGATGATAAACACAACAGGAGACACAGACTTCACGCCAAACGAACTCCAAACCAATCAAGATGATGCAGAAAAACTTCGATAAGTCCACGATCAGTTGACCAACTCACACCTCGCTTATATGAAAATGATCAGGGTACAGAGAAGAATCGTTTAATATATAACTCAGGCTCGGTTGGAAATATCAGGCCCGAAATACGGAGAGCTCGTTAATTAGCAGCTCATCGCGTCATCAGGGTTATTGTAAATTTTAAGTTAGCCCTTAATAGGCAACCTTTGGGCGAGATATCTTGCGTCTGCAGGGTACATTTAATGTTTCTTTTTTAAGGAACTGGTTAGCCGAATAATCTGGAACTTTGCAAATGTATTTCTCGTATTTCCAAGAAGGTGTGAAAAAAATAGTTATGACAAGATATGTGGTAGTCTATGTAGAAGAAAAGGGAAAACAGTTTTCTGTGTGCAAGTATAGGATTATTTGAAGCAAACAATTCAGCATTGTTCTCAAATTTTCACGTAATATCTCTGAACTTGCTCATGCTAATTTCTCTCCAATTTTATCATGTTCCTTCCCTATCCCCGAATTAGCGACAGAAATACACGACACGAATCTCGTATCGACGTTCCAGTAACATCACGTAAACACCTGTCTCCCGCGTACCAGTTCACCATAAACCATTCAACAGCTCAGAATCAATTACATCCAAAGTATCATTCCGAAATCCCCTCCTTATCCCCGCCCTCATTAAGTGCCCATTCTTCGCCGCGAAATTCATCGATGGTGACCACCGAATAGACGTTAGATTAATCATAAAACTAGAACAACAGGATCGTACGACACCCTAAATTCTCACTTTCTCCCATGGACACCGCCGTAAAGCACCGAACGTCGATTATAAATATCCGAATCATCAATCTCAATCTCCCATTGACACTCATTGTCAGCCGGCTACCGGGAGAGAAGGATAGCCTTTCTCCCCAGAGTTCTGCTCCCATAAAGCAGGCCACCGTGGCCAGCGAACGTATATTTGACCCCCCTAAATCGGAATATCCCGGCGAGTCGCGACGAAGCACGCTTCCCAATTCGTATTTCACCAGGCGTATTCCACCCACGAAGCGATATCCCAGCCGTTTCTCTGCGGTCTCGTGGCGCGACCTCTCCTCACTCCCCTGTCGGCTGGTCTTGCAGAACTCCGGGTTCTCGTCGGCCACCCCTGTGTTTACGAAAGGTTTTACGATGTTTGCCGTCCGCACGGGCCCTTATTGTTATTTATAACCACGGCCCTGCCCCGTGGCGAGGCGCTAATACGTTCGATTTAATGAAAGTTGCGGATGGATTTCCAAGAGATTCCGGGCATCGCGACCAGGGAATATCACGTTCCTCGTGTTTGGACGTTCCTGACCCCGTCTATTCTTCCGTTCCTTTTCCCATTGTTTGACCAAGGTGCCTGCTGGGAACCCAGCTTTTTCTACTTGTTTGATGATGGACTCACGTGGGATGGTTGGGTCATTGTTTCTTGTCTGGCGTGATTGATCCCTGGATGTGTGTGTGTTTTTTGAGTTGATACAGGTTGTGAGGTGAATCTGAAGGATTCTTGAATTTGGATCATATCGAAATTTTTATAGAGTTGGCAAAGGTATCCAGGACAAAAATGAAGTACAATCGTTAGCGAAAGTGTTCAGGACAAAAATTGGGCAAAATTAGAGTGGGTTGTTATTGCCTATATTTTTGTTTATTTAGGGACTACAGGTTGCGATATGAATTTGGATCACATCGAAATTTTTATAGAATTAGCAAAGTTACTCAGGTCGAACATTAAGCAGAGATTGAATTGCACTTACTTAGACTTCTATTTGCTTCCTAAGAAAAGCCAAGATAAAAGACGTAGCTCATGAGCAAATCATCTCTAAGAGAAACTTACTGCGTCCGGTCTTACGTGTAAAAGGCTTCAATTTTGTACCGCGATATATATATTCTATCGTTAACTCCGTATCCCGTGACACGCCCAGTGATTTCAAACACACATTCTTTTAAACATCAACGAAGTGAGCGTCAAATTTAATCATACCTTTTCCATCCTGCAATAGCCATCTCTGTCATTCAAGAAATACATCAGTTTCATCTCCAGTACCCTAACAACTCCCATCTCCATTCCCCCACCGTTCTCACCCCAAATCCCCCAGAATCTTCAACAAAACGTACACTATCGTCGTACTACGAGGCAATCTCGATCCGCAAGCCCAACAGGTCCAGCCGAAAAATTCCTGAACGTCCAAAGGACGATATTGCCGACAGTGGCAAGCAAGGGGCACGCGCTTATGGGGAAGGCAAGGGAGACTCGCGCGAAATCCGCAGGAAATCCTGTCGGAGCATCACACGAGCTGCGTATAATTCACGTTTCAACGCACAATTCGAGGGAGTGGAGGCATTTGAATACCCCGGCCGGGATTCTCCGGCAACGTTAGTCGGTGAATCCGTGAAATATACACTTATGGGAGGAGGGTGCATTATAAAGCGGAGGCTGGCTGGCTGGCCCGGTTCCTTTCCCTTTCCGAATTCTCCACGCTCGCTATGGAACTTTATAACGACCAGTGTGGCTCAAACTTACCCTGGATCCCTCCACGATAGATCTCTGATGTATGATTGATCTTTATTTGAATATAGCAAGTATGTTTTGGAGAATTTTTTCATCTCCTGCGATTCATGGTCTTCGACTGATGTGACAGTCGATTTCGACGAAAGTTTTCGGTAAGCTAGTTCTCAACGTGTATTTTATTTTTCTTGGCAATCGTCGAGATTGAAGGGATGAAAATTACCCTGAAATTTGACGCTGGTAAGCCTACTCGTGTTTTATTTAACATTACAGAAAATATCAAGGGGGACTTTGTATTCTTACACGAGATATTTAACTGCATAAGCAGATTTAAAAAGCTCATTTGTTTAATTAACTTTACTCTTCTGCTGGAAATATGTACAATGTTTCTCAATTTTCTTTATCGGGTACACTTTGTATTTGTAAGTGAAATTGCGTTAATTGTGTTGTTGTAAATATCGGAGTTTATTTAGGAAAGCGTTACGAAATTCATGTTCAATTGTGTAAATAAAAGTATAGGCACTCTCTCGTGAATGTACTTACAGCAAGGACATCTTCCAATTTTATTCCATGCTTTTACTAATGAAAACGTTACTTCAAATATAAAGCAAAATGTAATTCGATTCTGAAACGTGTTATTCGGACTCGGTGAAATTCAACAGAGGCCAAAGTAATTATTTTCGAGGAGGCATCGCGCGATACGCGAACAGAATTTCCATTCCCCTTTTCATTTTTATCCCCATCCCACCCTCGCCCTGCCATTACGCACATTAATTGGCATTAATTATGTTAACAAGGGTAGCGCGCACTTTTAATTGACTGGTTAAGTGGCTCAGAATGAAATAAAGATTCTTTTTCATTGCTCAAAGAGGTCATGTTGCATTCATTACTCGTGACGTCATTCAAAATGTTAGATTGGTCCATGTGAAATATTCTTCGCTTTTTAACTGTTCCATTCGATCGAAATAATTAACAAACATTTGAGTTTTCGGTGATATTTCTCGTTTGGCGAATATTAAATTTCAGCAACTTTCGCAAAATTTCAGGATCTGGCAAATTGAGCTTTTCATTTTCGAAATTTTTCAAACCAATTTCTGACGGTCCTTTAGAGAAGTTTCTTTCCCCTAATTAATCATTTATTTATTTTAAATCCATCTCTTCAAATATGCACAACTACAACGATATAGTTGCTTCTAAACTTTCTGATTTCTTCTGCAAGGCTGCAAAATGATTTTCTTTTGTCATTTTTGCAAGCCAACAACAGCAATTGTTAACATTTCCCAACTATAAATGAAGGAACTTTCACGCTATTTGCAATGGCCAATTTAATATGCACGAAACGAATCCAATATGTGTACAAAATCGAATGTCTGACCATATACGGACCTTATCTACTTATTCCCCTTAAACCTTCCTTTTCCTTTTCAATTATTTCGTGTAAAATTAGTATACGTTTATTTTTCCTATAAATTTGGACTTGTAGAAACACTTATGTTTAATAAATATCTTCGTTACCAAAAATTATTTGTACGATATTGCAAATAGAATCTTCTGTGTGGCATTTTTTGAGTTAGGTACACATGGTATGATTATTCTGTTTGAAATAAGTACATGATTATATTTTTTCCTTATAAATTTCACCTCCTACGATAAAAACTAAGCAAAGAAGACAGAAAATATTGGTTGGATAAAAATTGCCAGTAATTTTATTCTCCACATTGACCACGTGGCGCTCTTAACAGCGCCCCATAATCTTCCGGTTTCTGTAAATAAAGGCTAGCCGAGGGAATTAATTTCGCCTTGCAGGCTCGATCCATCGTTCTGATAATTCCCTTTGATACGATCCATTGTGATTCACGTCGCGACGGCTCGAAGCGCCGGCACAGCGAGATTTCCAAAACCGTCGACGAATTAACGACCAATGCGATTATCGTCCCGTTACAACGTCGCCTGAATGCATCACGACCCTCCTTCCGTGTCCCAGGAAATCGTTCGCCCCTGGATTTCATCCGGGAAAAATACATTTCTAGACTTTACTCTGGTCTTCTTTTTTTTTTTTTCTTTCTTTCTTTCGTCGAATCGTTCGCGAATCGATATCGGGATTTTTGAGAAAGGCAACGGAGTATCGAGGTTGTGTACATTCCACGTTTTACAGTGGCGCGTTAATTTTAAGTATAACACGGGACGGGGTTGAAAGTTAGTTAAGTATAACGTAGCACAGTGTGAAGTAGTGCAGTATAATACGCTGCAGTATTATGTAGTAAAGTCTGACGCAGTAAAGTGTAATATAATACAGTACGATATAGTGTAGCGTAATGTAGCACACTGTAATTTAGTACTATCCAACGTAATATAGTATAATGTAGCGTCATGTAACACAGTGCAGCATGATATAGTACTGTGCAACATAGTACCGCATAATGTAACATAGTGTAATATAGTATAGCGTGGTATAGTACGTTGTAATGCAGCACCATATTATATAGTAACGCATAATATAATACACTATCGTAGGAGAATCACGAGCACCTAAGGAAAAAATTCAATAAAACAAAATATCACAAAGGTAATAACATTTTTATCGTTTGTATACAAACAAATATCTGTTTATACATTTTTATAATCAACTTTTACCAATTTTTAATAGAAAAACCAAACCGTTACTGTTCGCGATTTCCTAACTGTCCTGGGGTAATCACGAACGCTACTTAGTTTTTACAAAGTCGCATAAATAACCGTCGCTGCACTTTTCGTATTAAGTAACATTAGTATTAAGATAATTATACATGCACAAGCTACACTTACTTTACTTTCTTCGAAAAATTAGACGAAGACGAGGAGAAATCTTAGACAGCTCTTACCTCGATCAGTGTGTGTTAACTGTTTTGCACCGGTGACCCAGCGTTGCATTCGGTACGAGCGATCATGTGGCAAAAGGAGGAATTGTTCGTGCTTTTCTAACACCGTATATACGCGAATTCGCAATTACCCCACGTTCGTGTTTCCCCTATACCATATGCAAAATATAATACCGCGTTGCATTGTAAAAACTTTCAATTCCCGCCAATTAACATTTCTTCAAGTATCCTGCAATTGCAATATTAGAATGCAGTTGCAACAAGAATTTCGCACGATACAACATTTCACGCTGTTGGATTGTTACTAATAATAACGCGTCAGCTAATAAGCAAAAATGAATTGTGTTATATAAATGAGAAACACTGCTAGTGAAAATAATATAACAGACTAGATGTCATCGGACCCATAAGCCTGTAACTGTTTATACCTAAGGGACCTGGGTAAAAGGCTGATGCAGTCCTGGTCTCTTTCTCTCAAGTGGACAACAGACTTTCTGTCGTGCCCTTACGAGTTTTCCGAGAAGAAAATAAAATACGTTTAAGAGAATTCAAAGTGAACACCATTTATTTAACCCATTAATCGAATACACGCGACACCAGTCAATTTCCCCCACCACAGTCCCTACTGAATAACCATATCCAATCCCCCTTCCAATTTCCGCGAAATTAAGGTCCACACTCCAACCAACAACGTCTTTCTCGCTACACTACCCCATCGAACCTCGAAGCACCTGTTCCCCATCAGACCCCGATCTACCATCGATTACCCCAATTAATCCCATTAGAATTCACCTGAAATCCAGCTGACGAGCGTCACTTCGCCATACGAGTTGAGCACATCTGCACGAGGAACTTCTGTAGCCGTGGCGGGGGAGGCAGAGAGGGGTATCATTGAATCCTGAAATATTAAAATGTAGTGACGGGGTGCGTACAATGTTACCCCTGCCTGATATTCAGAGGGGTGGAAACGACGCTGCCGGAAATACAGCAGATATTGAAAACGCCCAACTCACCGCCCCTCCCCACTCCTTCGCTTGATTCACCGTATCTTTTCGGGTATGGGGTGTTCGGAGGAAATCCTTTCCTTTTTTTCCCTTTTCGGCCGATGCAATCTGGCGGAGGGAGGGGATACAGGAAAGGAGAATAATTCTGGAGCCTTATTAATTTCTCAAATTCGTGCATATGCGGGGGAAAGGGGAGAGGAAAGAGAGGTTTGAGGGTGCAGTTTGATGAAATTTCAGATTTGTCGGAGAATGATCGAATTTTTGGGAAGTACACTACCGGCCAAAAATTTCGAATCACCTGCCAATATACATCAATATTGAATCCGCTACTAATTCTTTATTGATTTGAAATTGATGTGGTGGAGATCAATAGCACTTTACCCCGTTTCAATTGACTTGAATGATAAAAAATTATTATAAGTGCTAACTTTGTGTTATTGATGCTAACTTGACAGTGCATAGTGATTCCAAACATTTGGCCGGTAGTGTAAGAGTAAAGAATTACAGGCGCTTAAAATGACGGATATTAAAATAATGTTGGTTCGCTCGTCGAGGGCTATGTACGGTACTGTGTGAGCCGCAGCCCTTTTTCCCGTTTTTGTATGCTTCTTCGGCCGTTAGGGACCTACAAGCCGTGGGGTGGGGGTACAGCCTGCGCTGCTCCTTGTCTAGGGCCCTGCAAGTCGTGGGGTGGGGGTGCAGCCTGCGCTGCTCCTTGTCTAGGGTCCCCTGCGGCTCGGGTCCCGCGGTCGTTGCCTAGGCGCGTCGCACGGCGCCTTACAGTAGTGTATTTTCGGTGAAATATTCTTTGAAGGAAAGGTGCAATTTTTTTCGAGTGAAAAGTGTAGTAGGTATGATTCGATATTTTAGACGAACGTACGAATATTCCTGAGGTGTGCGAATTGTTTTGGATTATGGGAGTTATAGATTATTAAATAATTAATAATTCTGATTTCAAACTGTAATCTTTATTATACACAAGGAGGGTTCATTTTTCTACTTGCTAGCAAGAGCACTGTATGCGGACTGAGAACGTTCCTACGCAACGCCTGAAAATTGCCTGCGGCCCCGCTTAGGACCGAAGGGCCTCTTGTCACGTATCATAAACATTTAGATCTAAAACTAAACAGATGTAGCAAAGCTAAACGGATTTCTTGGAACGCATACAAAAGAAATATATACTTCCTAGGAAGGCTTTAAGAATCTAACAAATTGCACCTGAAGAATTTTATGGCATAGAGTTTGAATTAACTTTTAGATGATTGAAAAATTTTTCTCAAAGAAAATTAATTGGGGCAATTTTATTCAGGTAACGATGAAATTTTTGCTACCAAAATCGACCAAAATTACTGTCCAATTTTGAAACAATATACTGGGTAAGTCAGAATGCAGAACTCGCAAGAAAGTGAACCACAATACTAAAATGAAATTCTAAGTCACGTTAATCTGTTCATCGACATCGATATTATCGTAATTCAGCCTCTGTCGTTCTTTCACTCTAATCCATCAATATCGAACCGTCGCACAGTGGCTGAATTCATCGAAATCCTGGCCAAAAGTCCAAAAATTTTTTTCAGATTTGAAAAAATTTATGTATTGCATTTCATTTATGCATTATCAAGGCATGATTTTTCACTGATATCAGCTTTCATTGTTCAATCCTCTTGGAGATATGCGATCTCAAAGCCGTTAGTTTTAGAATGTGCTATTTTCATACCAGAATTGAAAGTAACTTTATGGTTTAGTATTGAACTATAATTCTTTTCTTTCAGTATTGGTAGCTATCTGACATGCTCTAAGTTAATGTATATTGTGGTTTTATTGCTTTATTTTATTTTTCCCAGCTGTAATAGAGGAGAATATAAGACCTATACATTTTTCTTCTTCTACTAAGGAAATAGTTATCGATCAAGCGCGATCAAGCGGCCATTCTTGTTTTAACGTAAACTTTAAAGGTTCCTGAAGAAGGTCCCGTTGCACTTTTCTGCGGTATTTTGCGGTCTTTTGAGTTATTGTTATTTCTTTGCCGATATTGTTATTTCAAGCGACGTCTGTTACGCATGTGACAACCTTAACTAATTTACAAATAGAAAAACATATGTAGCTTGACTAAGAGTACCGGCCAATGGGCAAGTACTCACATGTTATTGTAGTATTTATAAAATTTACTTATTGGCTTATGGGACAGATTGTAAATAAAGAAGGGAAAAAAAAATAAGTACATTATCATCTGAAAGTCATATTATGACAATTTAGTACGCTAAATTATCTTAAATTTGAAAATATGACTTTTGGCTAGGATTTCGACGAATTCAGCCACTGTGCGTCGTAACAATCCAACTAGCACACATACAACTTCACAAATACCCAGAGTTCATTTTCCCGAAAACGAAGGCTCCAAATAGAAATCTCTATTCGACACTTTCGATCCATTTCTTCAGGAAGAATCACCCTGTGCCAATTTCACCGCCCTATACGTCATTCCTTTCCCGAAATTTCCCTTCGTTCCGCGAGGAAATAAACGTCTCCGCCTTAGCCTCAACAAGTAGCGGGATGTGGTTTCCACAGAAGGGTGCTCGCTTGTGTATTTAATTTCCGACGAAACGAATCGGATCGCTGAAGCCGCAGAATAGGGGAGAAAACGTTTTCTAGAGACGGAGCGCGAGAAAACGTGAAAGAAGTCGCGAAATCGTCGCCTCCATCGCCTCTCTATCTCAATTCAGACGAGTCGAGATCCCGCGGAAGGGGGATCTCCCGTTTCTTACGCGGACGTTCATTTCCGTGGATCGATTCCGCGACAAATTTCAGCTCTGTTGGCTTTTTCCGAGCCGCCTCGTGTGCACAGATTAAATAGTTGGACGCGGTAACGCGCGCGTATTTTTATCCCGCGTTTTTATGCTCATGGAAAATCCATTTGGGGGGCTGTTTGCACGTCTGTTGAACGGTGTGTACCGATGGCTATGTAGTTACTCTGTAAACACGTCGATCGGCCTGTTCTTTGTCCTTTCTTTTTCTTCCTGGCTATAATGCCGTGCGATTTCCTTTCTATCGAAATATACGCGAAACGCTTCTCTTTCGCTTCGCGATTCAAATACTGGTGAAAAGGAGACAATTAGTCGCTGTGCTTAGCTAAATTTCCTTTGCTTTTTTCTCAGTAAATTAAGCGTGGAAATTCTGTTTATATTCTTCTGAAATTGATATTTTTCGAGAGGCCGCCATCTTGTCAATTTTCCACCCTTTGCGTTCAATTTAAACTCGTCCCCTTGTATCTCTTGATTCCTCTTTTTCTAGTAAATTAAGCTTCCAAGTACTTTTCTTCTATTTTAAAATTGATATTTTTCAAGAAGTCGAGCGAAAACGCCTTTCTGCATTCGAGTTGCCGCCATTTTGTCAGTTTTTCTCCGTTTGCATCGAATTTAGTCTCATCTTCTTGAAAATTTCACGGACCTCAAAACTACATTGGTCTCGTATTTTTCCCAACACTGGTACCTTTGTTACAACCTCATATGTCACTCTACAGCGCCAGCTGAAACTGGCTTAACTGAAACTCTCCGGTACGCTGCAGATTAATACCTTTTTTTATGAAAAAAAGAAATTCCGTTTGATGGTAGGAATATTGGCAAATATATCACGGAAGCTTTCATATTCCCATCTCTTTTCGTTTAGCTAAAAAAAAAAGAACGAAAAGGAAGAGTAATTCACCTGTAATATCCTTGATACCGAATCTCCCCTTAATGACGAGGAATGGATATTTCGGTATTTAGGTTAGGTTTGCTTGTACATCGTGTGTGAATTTTTCGAGTAAATTAAACGCGGAATAGATTCCCTTCCTCTCTCTCTCTCTCTCTCAGTCTCTATTTTTCGTGTTGAACACGAACGACGACCGAAAGGAAATATTTTCACGTTTAAGTTAGTTCACGTACTATTCGTTCGTTGTAATAAATAAACGAATTTTATTGTTCGTTTGGAACGAGTTACAGATACGTGATAAATGACCAATTTTGCGAGAGAAGGGCGGGTGAATTGAAATGGTAGACGGGGAACGAATGTTTGAGTTCGTTTTTAATATTTCTGTGTTAACAATGTTGCGTTATCGAGGCGAGGTATCGAGTTCTAATGAATCGACGTTTTAATGAACCAAGCCTCGAGAATGACGAGTGATTGTTCCAGCGGTGCTTTCCCGCCCGTTCAATTAAATATAAACAATATACGAGCGTGTAGAATAAATTGCAAATGTCGGGAGTAATAAAGCAGAGAGGCGGTGTAGAATTAAAGAAAGTTCTATCGTTAAAATATCGTTGTTTAATGAGCGGTCCACTTTGTGCACTCGTGCTTTTCATTCAATTTTCCCCTAATTCGTAATTTCCGAACGGACGTTAAAAAGTTGCCAAACAGGTTCAAACGAAGCTGAAACAGCAATTTTCATTGAGTTACCAAACTCACGCTTCTACGTGAAATGAACTCGAATGAAATTGTAAAATAAATTAGCACGAATTACCGTGCTTTCGCAGATGAGAAAGTAATTCTATGTACAAAGTGCCAATATTCGTTATTCCGTTGCCAGCTGACTATGCATCTCTTTCAAACATAATTTAAGCAAAATTAAAGACCAAATGCTTCCTGATATAACACTGGAAGCTTCTTAACGAAATTGTTTTGCTGAAGTATTTTCACAAAGGCGTGGGGAAAGGTGATATTTATTGTTAAATTGAAAATTCGCTCACTTTGAAAGAATATTAAAAACCAAATGAAATTTTAGCGAAATCAGTGAATAAATGATGCGAGGAAAAATTGTGTTTATCGTTGCATAACATACTAGGTCCCTTTAAAAAATTAAAGAGCAAATCTAGTTTCTCTAATACGAATAACGTGGAAAGCAAAGAGAAATCATATTTATTATTACATTGCAAACTGAACCCTTTTAAAAAATTAAAGGCAAACTCTAATTTTTTCCTGTATTAATGAAGTGGAAAGCAAAGAAAAATTACGTTTATTATTATGTTGCAAACTCAGCCCTTTAAATATTGAAAACCAAATCTAATTTTTCTTATATTTTAACGAAAATGAAGGCAAAAGAATTATACTTGTCATTACACGACAAATTCAACTCCTTGAGTCTCGTTGGGTCGTTGAATGGCTGTATTATACTTTGGGAGATATGAAAAGTCTATTAGAACAGCGACGAGTAATCCGCGGCGCGCCAATTATTTGCTTATACTACTTACTCGTACTATTACTACTTATATTTACTTATACGCGTACAGTCGCAGCCCGGGAAAGTAATTGTTTTTAATGTTGTCCTGGAAGAAAGTTCACAAGATTGTTTTAGGTTTGTTTAATAGATTTCAGATGTTTCAGGTTTGATAACAATTCAATTATAGAAGTTTCTTCAGTATTTATGAAACTTTTTGGGAAATTTAATTCTATGTCTATTTGGTGTATTCAATCATTTTTCTTAATTCCAAAAACCTATTTTTAACGTAATAGAATATTCATGTTCCATTAGATCGTATAATCAGAAAACTTGAATTAAAAACTTTTACCTTTCCGAAGTATTATTCCAACAAAATTTCATCGTTCAACCACAGTTTTAATAAACTTGCCCGGAGCATAGGACTGCAGCGGTGCAGCAGCAGACATCTGTCAGATTAAAGAAAGCATAATTCAGTACTCGAGGGAACAAGATTCCAAGAAAGACACTCTGTCTCCACTTACAACTGGGAAAAAGAGAGACTAGACAAACGTCGAGCCTAAGCTGCTGCCGCCTGTAAATAAATACCGTTAAAGGACAGCCGCGAAAGGGAGACGCGTGTCTCCGTTAAAACAGGATTGAATAGCCTCCCCCATATGTACTACCATCCGCCGTTCACATGCTATTAAAAAGCTACAAAACCGCGAAAAAGGACGGGCAAAAATTCCGTGAAATTGAAACACGACGCCATAGACCGCGCCGTTCCATCACGTTGAAACCGAAACACAGCTTTTCCCGCGACCTACATTCCTCCTATTCCATGGACAGTGGGAGAAAGAGAAACGGAGAGAGGGAGAGAGAACTAGAGATGTAGCGAGAGACGGAGAGAGAGGGAAAACTAGAGATGCAAAAAGAGACGGAGAGAGACAGAACGGGAGGAGCTGTAGATGCAAAAAGAGAGGAAGAGAGCTAGAGAAATAGGAAGAGAGAGGGAGAGAGCTGGAGATACAGAAAGAGAAAGAGAGAGAGAGAGCTGTAGGTGCAAAAAGAGAGAAAGAGAGCTAGAGAAATATGAAGAGAGAAGGAGAGAGCTAGAGATACAGGAAGAGAGAGAGAGAGAGCTGTAGATGCAAAAAGAGAGAAAGAGAGCTAGAGAAATAGGAAGAGAGAGGGAGAGAGAGAGAGAGAGAGAGAGAGAGAGAGAGAGAGAGAGAGAGAGAGAGAGAGAGAGAGAGAGAGAGAGAGAGAGAGAGAGAGAGAGAGAGAGAGAGAGAGAGAGAGAGAGAGAGAGAGAGAGAGAGAGAGAGAGAGAGAGAGAGAGAGAGAGAGAGAGAGAGAGAGAGAGAGAGAGAGAGAGAGAGAGAGAGAGAGAGAGAGAGAGCTGTAGATGCAAAAAGAGAGAAAGAGAGCTAGAGAAATATGAAGAGAGAAGGAGAGAGCTAGAGATACAGGAAGAGAGAGAGAGAGAGCTGTAGATGCAAAAAGAGAGAAAGAGAGCTAGAGAAATAGGAAGAGAGAGGGAGATAGCTAGAGATACAGAAAGACAGAGAGAGAGAGAGAGCTGTAGGTGCAAAAAGAGAGAAAGAGAGCTAGAGAAATAGGAAGAGAGAGGGGGAGAGAGAGAGAGAGAGCTAGAGATACAGGAAGAAAGAGAGAGAGAGGGAGAGAGAGAGAGCTAGAGATACAAGAAGACAGAGACACCAAGCTAGAAATACAGAAAGCGACAGAGAAAAAGAGAGCTAGAAATACAGAAGGAAACAGAGAAAAGGAGAGCTGTAGATGCGGAGAGAGACAGAAAGAGAGAGCTGTAGCTGTAAAGGGAGGCAGAGAGGGAGAGACAGAAAGCGACAGAGAGAATCACGGTGAGAGGGAGAGATAAGACAGACAGAGAGAGAGACAGAAAACGTGTGTGTGTGTGTGTGTGTGTTTGTGTGAGGGAAAAGGAAGAGAAAAGCAAGAGCCAAGCGAACCAATTCCTCCATCGCGAAAAAGGTCTCCCCCGGATCTGAAAATGCACGCTTTCGAGAGTGATGAATGGCGAGCGGGATCATTAGCTAATTGTGAGTTCCGGCGGGCCAGAAGTGCGGTTCAGAATTCAGCCGGCTCGAAGCAGTGGAACGCGCGTGGATCGTGAGTAGTGGAGTACAGCGACAGATCTCGTGGAAAACCGGCGCGGCTGCCATATGAGTGACAGCGTCGGATACAGATATGTATAGGAATTAGGGGGTCGTGTCTGAATACCAATCGACGAGCAGACGTATCAAAGATGAACGTGCCAATCACCCTTGGCTGCTGGAGATGCTCGTGACAATGTTCAGTGCTCGACCCTCTTAACGCACCGCCTCTCATTGGCTAATCGATCATGCCGGCCGATCCATGCTGCCTGCCCACGTGGCTGATACGTTCGTTCAACGGAATCTCTCGTTCGGGTGTTTTAGGTGAATCGTTTGGTATAGGGTAGTGTTATTTCCATGCTTGAGGAATTTTTTTTTGTTCGTTCTCTAAATGTTTGTGTTAGTTTGCGTCAGTGAGTGCTAGTTTTGATGGAGATTTGTAGTGACGGATGGAATCCTTGTGTTTATTGATTTTTCTTTAATTTTCTTCATTCTTTCGTGAATTGACTTATTTTTGACAAATATACGTTGCTAAATATAAGAGCATTACTTGGTGTCCCAAAAAAATTTATGAATATTCATGTCAAAAGGATAGAAAAAAATATGAAATTTTTAATATTCTCGATTTTCCATATCGAAGAATCCCTCGACGATGTATTATCTTTGGAGAAGCTGTATTGTTAAATATAAAAAAGGACCCTAATTAGAGCTAAAATATGA
>NW_017100132.1:30365-55845 GCF_001263275.1 Habropoda laboriosa | reverse complement strand
GCTAAAATATCAAACCTCACGAAGATTCATCCTGAGAGAGTTTTGATGGAGATTTGTAGCGACGGATGAAATCTTTGTGTTTATTGATTTTTCTTTAATTTTCTTCATTTTTCCGTGAATTGATCGATCTTTCCAATTTATTTTTGGCAGATATACATTGTTAAATATAAGAGCATTACTTGATTTACGCATATTTATGTCAAAAAGGTAGAAATAAACTGAAATTTTTAATATTGCAATTTTCTATACGGAAGAATCTCTTCCATTCTATCAATTTTCCCACCGACAATGTACCATCTTTAAAAAAGCTGCATTGTGAAATATACAAATAAACACCAATTAGAGCCAAACACTCAAACTTCACGAAGATCCACCCTGAAAAAGCTAAAAAAAGGAAAGTTAAAGGATCTCCTTCGTTCTTTCAAATCTCGTATCATAAAAATGTCGCCTCTCTCTCTCTCTGTTTTCATTAACGATGTGCTATTTCTAAGAAACGACGACCATTAAGAGGTCTTATGTAGCTGATTGGTTACCTCGTTAATTTCACCCGCCTCGATACTTATATTCATTTTTAGCTCCCATCTGCAACTATCGAGGTTCCACCGTGCTGCACGAGCCTGTTGACTCGCGAGGTTCCCCTGTCCGCGGAACCGTAATATTAGCTGGTCCTGGCTACCAGTTACGCCAGCTCCACCGGTGTAATATTCATTTCCTCCAGTAAAAGCCCTTTCAGCGGCTCTTTCGGGCTCGGATATCGGAAAAACGGGGCATTTCCGTTGGTAAATGTCACGGAGATAGGTGGACGGCCGGTAGCCACATATTACCAATCAATTTGCCTCTGTCGATACTGTGAGACGACATGGAGGGAGGCAGGCCAACCAACTGGTATGGACCGAGGAAAAGGTTGGACACGGTCTCTCCGATTGTACCAATACCGCGGTGTACGTGGTGCACGTGTATGGAAAAGTGGCCGTTCCATCATATTTAACTCGGATAGCCAATCACCCTTGTCACTGGTCGGGTGATAGATTATTTTAATCAAGTTACTCGCCAGGGCTGAAACCCGATCATTTCCAGGAGACGCTCGCGAGAGTCTGGCTACATAAAAATCGAATTAACCGGGGCATAAATGGAGCCTTAACCTGGAAATCGTTGCCACGCGGTCCGAGGCGGGGTATTTCAATCGTTCGATTTCTCCTACCTTCGATAATCCGTTTTTCAAGGCCGGCTGACGAGCGATTCATTCGTCTGGCGATGTCGAAATTTTGATTCCCGGTGATTTACGAACCTTCCACTTACTCGTCGCGTTTTAATATCTAACGGATACTGGAGAAGATCGAAGATCTGGCTTCCTTCGGAGATCGACCAGGCAGATTTTCAACGGTGCTTTTTACCGAGAGGTTGAAGAGTGTTGTTCGGTCCCGAGCACCGTGGCGCGGGGCCAGCAGGACGAGTGCGTAGCCGAGCCGCATCGTATCAGCGGAACCGTGTTACAATGTCGCGATAAGGCCTTCGACAAAGGGATCCCGCGAGGAACCGAAGCGTTGAGTTGTCGAGGCGAGAGGGCTCGAGTGTTTCGTCGCTTGAGGGGACTCGCGTTGGGTCCTGCGTCGCATGGGCCGCCAAAAGCGATGATCGCTCGACGTCCTCCGTATCGCGTCGCACTTACCACCGCCACGTCGGGTGTGGGCGGCTCCGTGCTATAAAGCACGGAGGTTTTCACGCTCGAAGCGCATTTCTACCGAGAACACGCCTAGACGTGCATTCTATTGAGAACGCGCCTAAGAAATACAATAATTGTTTTAGTTCGAAAACGTGTTGATTTCTTTCCTATAAATAAGACTAACCCTGCCGCGAGTCAGCGTTTCCAAACATCGAAGAGGTTTTGGGACGCTACAAGTGTTTTGAGTGGATTTTCAGATCGAATACCTTGCAAGTGGGGTTGGAGCTTTGACTGATTGGATTCGAACCCTCTATAAGTATTTCGGAAAATAAAAACAGCGTTTTCAAGTACGCTTGAACTTGAAGGAGGTAGATTCGTAAGTTTCACGGGTGTTTTGGAGAAACGAGGGCAATACTTTCGCGTAGAATTGAACTCTGGTCGAGTAAGTTCGAAACTTTTATGAATACCTTACCGACTATTCTATCCTTGTTCAGAGATGTTGTAAGATTTTCATTTTCGCGATTCGAGTACTGTTTGTGAGAGGTTCGATTCTTTCTAACGACAAAGTACTTCTGAATACGGCTTCGAAAGCAGCAGGTACCAATTCTAGAGTTCGAAACTAGCTTGTATTGATTGAATACATTGCGAGTATAATCGTTGAAACATTATTTCATCGAAGCAATATACTAGAACTAATGATGTACTCTTTTTGTGAACTGACGAGGAACTGAATTGTCTTGGAGAGTTTCCTTCGTCGTTGCCTCAGATGAGGCGTGTTTTGGGGTCGAGACACGCGGATTGGTCAACTCATTTTGTCGAAAATCGCATATTTTAAGCAATTTTCAGGATTTTTTTTCCAAAGGAACCGTTACACTTTTTGCATTAGAGTTTTGCACATACATTTACGGGTACTTGAGATATATAATATATTTTGTTGAAGTAAAAGCAATGAAAATTACTCGAGTTATAGTTTGTTTTATAGAGTGTGCTTTACAAGAAGCGTGTTCACTGTTTACATGATTCCGGGCCTTCTGCTGATCTAAAATAAAAAAATGAGGAAGAATCTTAATCGGTATAAATCTGGCTATGATCTGAACCAAAATAAAGTAAAAATATTGATTATTTGCAAAATGGCAGCATTTTGAATTTAGATTATCAATTTTTTTCATATTTTGCCGTCTTTAGCGTGTTAAAAGAATAAGGAAAAAACGACTGATGTTAAGGAATTTGGTTCATGCGATAACAGAATGTGCGATGAAGATTCTCTACGAATTTCAAGTCAATTGACAAACTAGAACTTGAGATATCGTGTAAACCGTTTCGAAAAATGAGGTTTCGAGGAAAACGCGTTTAAAGATTGATTTATCCTTCGAACGCTTGCATCTAAATTAATTTTACGAATTCAAACAAATCCTTGTGCACACGTATTCTAGAATACTTATACTTTAAGAAAATACCAAGAATCAAAACCAGAATAGCTCCTTAATCCCACTCTTATTTCCACATAATCGTTCCCACCACGGTGCGTTCTTTATGGCGGTGATCACGATAGTGCGTGTTTCGTAATTTTTAAAAGGAACTGCTCCCCATTGAACAGGTATACCGAAGTGTCCTGTAATTGCTGTGCCCAGAGGACTCGTAAGCTCGTAGACGGTGCATGCGATTCAGCGTTTTGTTCGTTCTTTCCTCGAAACCATTCCTTAAATGGCCTTTAATGATAGGATGCTCTTTGCTTGGTTGACCAGTATGAGATATATTGAATACGACAGTCTGTTCACGATAATTACAGAGAAATTACACTTACAAGGGAAGATCCCAAAGGAATGATCACCGATTTCGATGAAACTTTGGTATATAATAGTTCTCGAGAAAATATTCCGCGCATACTTTTTTATACCAGCAATTATCCACAGTGAAGGGGTGAAAATCGACCTCAAAATTTGAGGCAGTAAACATATTTAATCTAATATCTGGAAAACTGCAATATTAGAGATAGAGGAATAGTGTGAATTGACGAATTGTGTATTTTTCAAGAAGAAATTTGAAAAATAATAAAATCTGTGTAGCGGCACGCTACATACCTGAGTAATAAACATTCGGCGGGCAGACGGCTAGCAGGGAAAACACTTGAAAATATCAAGAACAAGCTAGCACTGTTTAGGATTCTCACGCCAGCGAAGCTATTTTTGAGAAGTCGTTTGTCAATCGATAATAAGGACGTTGGAAATTTACTCGTCCCTTACGTAAACTCTCTCGACAATCTCAATAGCGTTCGTAGGAATCCTAAACCGAGGGTCCCTCAAGGGCCTGCCGATTGAGGTTCGTAAACCTACATGTCGCACGTAGCGGCTGGGCCCGCGGGGCACCCCGCTGCTTTGCCGAATCTACGCAGGAAACATCACTCCCACCAAGTTGCTTCCCCACTCTCGGAAAATCACGCTAAGGGCGTAAAAGATTGGGCGGTGGAATTTCCACAAAAAAGTCTAATTGGCTTAAACGGATTTCCCGTTCATCATTAAGTCACGCGCATATAACAGTAATAAAATACCTTTTAAAGTACATTCGTGTCTTTATTGAACTCGCATATAACCACATCCTTCATCTGTAATTCTGTATTCTTCAAGAAGAGGAAAATAAAAAATCAGTAATCTTGTATTTTTCAAATTCAATTCATTCAACTTTTGCAGACGCAATGAATGTTAGATAAATAAGATAAATAAGAAATTCTCTAAAAAGAAATAATTCAGTTAAGAAGGGGTTAAATTTCTGTGCATTGGCGTTAGGACTCACACGAGGAGAAATATTAAAAGGCAAGTCCCCGTTAGGCAGATGAGAGGCAGGAGGAATTATCCTTACCTCGTGGTATCCTTTTCAGGTGGCTCGCGTCGAAACGGCCAGCGGAACGGTAATTAATTAGTAATTATATCAGAACGAGGAGAGGAAAAAGCGGCGTCTACGTCGAAACTCGCCCCGATAACTTTACTTTCTGACCTAACTCCAATTTCTGCTAATTATATCTCGGCCGTCTGCTTCCTATCTCGCGACTTTTCGAATATCGCCACGCAGCTATAGGCTTCGTTGCTTCGTATTACCTCGAGAGAGACGATGCTTCCCCTCCGCTTCTCCTCGATTCTCGGTCAGCATTCTCTTATTCAACGGAGAAGGAACGAAACAGAAGAGGATTATGGTCGCCTCGCGTTTTCAGGGATCCTGATAGCCTGGATAGATTTGCAGCGACTGTTCAGAGGATTATGGTCGCTGCACGATGCTTTATTTGATGCACCAGGGGAAATTAAATATTGGCGTTCGATGGTAGAACAAATATTTTTGCGAATGAAATTGGAGAGCAAAGAAAAGGCTGTTCGTTTGCTCGATGAAAATAAATCTGGCTAAATTTTTTTGTTTGTTTCACGCTTCTGGGGATTAAGGAGACGTGAAAAAAATATTTTTCCATTATTTACTGGCGTTTCCTGGGCGAAGTAGGTCAGATTGGGTTTCCAGGTTTCCAAATTGTAGAGGATTTTTTTTTTTTTTTTGAAATTTGTTCGTTCGTTTTGACATTCAAATGTTTCCAATACTACGAGAAAATTAATTTCTGCAATTGTTTTTTTTTTTTGAATATAAAACGAAAAAATGTTACGTGAATTCTATTATTATTAAAAAAAAATTGTAATGGGTCTCTTTGAAAGACACTAAAAACTATTTTCTAATGTTCTATCGACATTTCCAAGTTAGACTAAATTAAACTCCACCTCTCCTCACAGTATCCCAAATTTCCCTCCATGTTACTAAAACGACAAATTATTGGGTGGTTCGGAAAGTTCGTAGCGAAGTATAGGAAAAATTCATACTGACGTTGTTTCTAATCGAGGTAGCGACAAATAACCAAGAGGTATTTTACTCGTTATTTGAAGATGAATCCAACGTACCCCTAAAATTACTCCCAAAGCGAACTATATTTTCTGCGGTGGAGCGCTGCCACCAAAAATTCGACATCCACGCTCCACTGCAGAAAACACAGGTCGACTTACATCCACTCCTGTTCATCTTACTGTTACACCCTCAGATATTTTCATTCTTAGTCCTTAGTTTTATCTGTATTCACAACTAGTCACCCACTTTCACCATTACTCTTCACCTTCCAACTCTCCTGCATAGTCACAACCCAAAGTCCGTCTTCCCAGAACCCTTAAATAGCCCTATTTTCTCCATTTTCGCGTTCACTCTCCATTCTACCACGCGCACGTCACGTATCGTCAAAAATCTCTGTTAAGTAAAGTTCTGTTTCACGCAACGACGATCCCTAAGTGTTTTAACTCAGCGATACCCCAATATCTGCTCCTAGTTTCGAGGAATTGGAGCAAACCGGGCATCACATTACGGATAATTCGAGCAGTGCGTTCGATTCACCTTTAACTGTCGAGGCAAATACCGTGTAACTTTTATCACTGTGTCAATTAGGCACAGAGATACGAACTTTCACAACAACCCGATACAATTTAACAAACGAACCATCGTCACATCCAAAAAAAACCAATCCACCCGTTAAATATCTTCCCTAAACACATCAACGACACTTGCCCAAGCACCGCAATCACCCTCAGACGCCCCATTTCCCATCAGAAAGAGACACCATTCGCTCGATCTGCTCGAACCTCAAAGAAGGCATGAAAACTCGAAAAAGGCGTAAAAACCGGCATCGTCGATTTCCTCGCAGAAACGACTGCGAGTAGTGGTAAATGAGGGACGTAGAAGGGGGCGTGGGGGAGGATGCTCTCAAGGAAATACACGCGGTAAGAGCGGCGACGTTATAAAGCAATGACGATAATGGTCGAGGAAAGCGCGGCACGGTTCGCTGAACGCGACAACCAACCAGACTCTCTTGCCTCCTCTCTCTCCCTTATATCCTCTCCAACCCTCTCTCTCTCTCTCTCTCTCTCTCATCTGGTCTGTCTTACGGTACTTTTAAACAATTGCAGCGAATTTGCAGGCTGGTCCACGAGGTCGTACCGTTGACAGAGTAGCAACGTGGATAAACGAGGATTCCGGGAATATTTCGAAAGTTCCGCGACAAGCTTGTAAAAGAGAAGAAGGAAGAAGAAGCGGGGGAAAAAAAAGAGAAGGAAAAATGTAGAAACTCCTTAGAGGGATCGGATTATCAGGCGAGTCGCGTCGATTCCATCTTCCAGCGTCGTCGAGTTTCCACCTGTAGCAGGGAGGGGATTACAAGGGGTAGGAGACGTCGCGATTAAGCATTGTTTTGTCGAGCTGGCGTTTTGCATTTAATAAGTCCGAGTGTTCCGCGAATCCTTGCCAGCCTCGAATGGAATCTTCTCGCGATTTCTCTAAACGTAATCCTCCTTCTCCCCTTCCGCCGGTCTCTGGTGTTCGAGTGTTTTTGTTCCCGCGATTACTTCGGGGTTATTGCGCCAGCCAGACGTTCCTGGACCGCTGTGGCAAAACCGTGCATTAAGATGATTCGAAGGAACAGAGTGGGAGAGCCGCAAGGTTCGCTTCTTCCGCGCCATCTTCCGCGTTCTTCGGCAGAACGGCCAGAATTGCAGGACTTTTGAACGATTCGCGCAGAGTGTCGCACCGCGGTTCAACCGTTTTTGCTTACGACGGTGCAATTTTTGTTCAGCTTTTTCTGTTGAGGACGTATAATGTAATCCTTACAGTTCCGTCCCAGCTATATTGCACCGCATATTGTAACCGCGACTCTGCTACTGTTCCCTTCATTTCGTATTACTGCCGTAACTTTTTAACGAAGCTCTAAAAGACCTATGTTTGTACAACATTTTTTTCCAATTTCAACCCATGGAATATACTGTCAACGTTTGGCCGTCAAAACCTGGGACACCCTGTATATATTTTATATTTTTCTTGGTTATTTACATTTGATACATAAAATAGGTGTATTTCCTGTACGAAACGTGATCTGAGCCGCCTGACTTTATCGCCGTTGAGTCAAAATGTCCCTGTACAAGTCGTACAAGAGTTAACCCTTTGCGATCGGCACATTTCTCTGATGGGACTACCAGCTAGTCGGAGCAAATTTACATTTTTCTTTTTATGTATAAGGATATTGAAAAACAGAATATTTTGAAACTGATACATTTCGTTTAATACATACTAGTTATAGTGCATAAAAATAAAACGTTTTAATTTTTGTAATTTTCCAAAGTACGATACTTGACAAAACAAAGATCATGCCGCCATAGCGGCGACACCGATTTCTAGAACAAAACTGAAATGCCGCCACTATGGCGGCACCGATCGCAAAGGGTTAATGTACTGTTCAGGTATTAGGTGAAGAGGTTAGAATTATTTTCTAGTCCCTTGCGTGAGTGTCTATTATTTTATTAAAACAATAGATGACACGAACTGACACATGTGTTTCACCTGTACAGTATCTAATAATTTAATACGCATTTTAATCCAATTTCCAATTATTATACTCATTATCTTGCACTAATACCGGAAATTTCGTTCATTTTCCACAATTCCCCAAATGAAACGTAACCTAACTGTAAAACTGTCCCCAACAAAATTTTAATTTACACGTATCACACCTGCCCCGCACAGCTAACTCGTTAATTACAGATCACTCATCTCAGGGATGAGTCTGAATTTTGATTTCGATATCACGGCCACGTGGAAAATTTTGGAACCTCTATCTCTACACAAAGAAAAGTCCTAATTTTTTGTATATCGTTATAGACATAGATATTGCTTTTATATGCTGAGAGACATCTTGAACACTAACGTTTGTGGTTAAAGGTTAGCCATAGAAGAGAGAAACGAAAGCAAACAGGACTGCGCTATTAAAGCTCTCGGCGCTTTGCCACAAACTTCTCTCTTACACCCCTCGTCCCTTCACCACTGAATATTCCGTTCGTCAGATCGTATTATACCGCGCCTTTATTTATCGACCGCGACTGGCCATATGAAAAAAATGTTAAACCACCGATAACTGACGCCAGCTCCTCTCTGTCTTCGTGTTGCAGGTTGCGAGTTTCCGGCGCAGTGGAACGGCCATTGGTTCCAATCGGGTTATCTGGGCCTGGTGACGGTGAATGGGTCCATCATGACCAGCAAGGGCGACTGCATCGAGACCAAAGACGACAAGTTCCTCATTTTTGATCCGTGAGTCTATCCTTTGAGTTGCAAGCGTGGTATACGAGGTGCTTCAGAAACATGTTAAACGTGGAAAATGATATGAAATTGTGAATATGAATATATAAGGGAATATTAAATGTGTCAAATTTGTCACATTTGCATGTTTTCTTTTTTTTTTTTTCAAACAAATAAACACTCTTCGAAGACAAACTACATTTGTTAATAGGAAAACAGGGGAGAGTCGCGCAGTACCGGCCACTCTAAGTTTTTGTACTATAACTTGGGCTAATGTTGGTAAAAATGAAATTTCAAAAAGTAATTTGTAGTACAAAGGGTGCTTAATAAAAGGGGACAAATGGTTTTTCTTAAATTTTCTCATAAAGATAAATAATTCGTAGAAATAAAAAAGCTGTAATTTGCAGCGAACGAAAAATTGTCGCACAGTACCGGCCAGCTACTTAGTAGATTTGAAGGTCTAAGTAATAAATAATGTTAGTAAAAATCGTTTAAAAATGGAATAGAGCTTTTATTTAGGCACGTCTACAAATATCACAGGTAAAGTGATCGACATTTTCTTGATCCGTACACTCCACGTGAGCCCAACCATTGCAGCTATGAAAACTAACTTTTGTCGTACGGAACACCGGCGTAAACGTTAAACGTCTTAGAACTCTGGTAATACTGGAGAAAAAAGAAGCTGTTTTTCCATCAATAGTGCAGTCAACTAACAGTATAAGCGAGATCTAGCTTTGGCCGGTACTGCACGACTCTCACCTATTGTATTATCAGGTAATACAATATAATTAACAGAAGAAATTAGCATTTTTTTAAAGCACCTTGTATGAAAGTAATTTCAAAGTAGCAGGAAATGTCAAATGTATTGGGTTCAGCGGAAAATTCCTGCCGATTTTTAAGTAAATAAGTAAATTCCATTACTAAAGCAATAATTTCTTTACTCTATAAGACATGTACTGTTTTATTCTATAACTTTTCGCCGTTTCCCGGCAATCTGAAAATTCCATTTTGTCAAAAAATTTATTTATTTTTCTTTAATATCAAAATTTTCATGTTTAAACTTTGCAAATCAGACAGACTTCTCCGTAAATATTAGATACTTTCTTTGCTGTTTTAGTGGTATTTTTCCCCTTTTAGTAAAATAAACAAGCATTAAGTTTTGGAAATCAACTCCATCTTCTCCCATCCTCGAAATACTACAACTCCGAGAAGGGACTAGTAATTGTAACGAACAGACTTCCAAAAGACACGTGAAAAAATGCTCTTTCACAATATATCCAAACTTTGTACGTTTTCATCGAGTTTTATATATTCGAACGTATCCAAACACTATCTATCAAAAATCGACACGAACTTTCAACCAAATATTTTCGAAATGTTCACTTCCACTGCTGTATATCTCCTATGGTCTAAACAAAGGTATCACATTTCATATTAATTCGATCCGTCTCAACATCCCCTACAATATACCAAAAAAAAAAAAAAAAGAAAGAATTACTCAACTCCACTTAAAAAAAAAACTCAAAATAACCTTAACATTATCACAAAAAAACACCGTACCATCCAATTCGACACAGAAAAATTTTCGTTAATAACTTTTTCTTTTTATCGTACGAACCGTTAGAACGAACACCTACAGACACACACACACGAATCCCTGTCTGTCACCGCGTGTACGTGTGTGTATATATGCATGCACGTGGCTACGTATCGACAGGCTGCTGGACCCTCCGACAAAGCGCTCGAGGCGACGTGCCAACCGACAACGGCGTATAAAACGTTTCTCCGGCGAAATTCCGCGGGTGAAACAGGGCGCAGAGGGAGGGGGCGAACGGGGGGCGGAGGTGGTTCCAAAGATACTCGTTGCAATATTATGATGGATGTTAATACCCAGCTGCCAGAGAATTCCAGTTATTTTCGGATGGTTTTTCGGCGCTCGGCTTTCAGAGCATTCGAGATGTTCGCCGGAGGGTCCCGAAGCTTCTTTTTGCTTAGGGAACGATTGGGTTAGATTAATTCTTGCGATAAAACGGGGGTGGTTTGCTGTCTCTGTCTTTGTTTCCCTCTGTTTTATCCGCGACGATGATTATCGAGGGGGGAAAGGAGATAGGGAGTTTGCGCTGGCGAATTGTGGAAAGTGTCTTTTGTATAGGGGGAATTATTCGGAAGGTTTTTGTTTTTGTTTTTTTTTAATGGTATTTCTACGGTTCGGTGTTCATGGCTTTTGGAACGCCGCTGAGAAGATTGAGATCTGTTTTCAGATTTCTTTTGTGTGTTTGTGTTTCCAGAGTAAGTTGTTTCTCGTTTATATCGTTGTTTGACAATTAGGATTGCGTTCAAAGAAGTTTTCTTGAAACATTTTTGTATAAAACTCTCTGGGACTGATTTAGAAGAGCCGTCTATGGTGATACGAAAATGATTTGTTTTCGTGTATTATTGTAAATATTTTTGGAGTGGTTATTTTTAGAAGTTTCGATATAAAAATTGCAATCGATTGCAGGAATCTTTTTGGAGACTTATGTGTCTGAAAATCTGACACCTTTGAAATTTAAAATTAGTGATTAACCGAAAAATTTGTCAGAGAATTACAAAAGCTTCTGTTTTTCGTTAAAATTAATTTTTAGAAATATGTCTTTCTCAGAATACATAGCAATATAAAATATTGTTTCGACCTACGAAAACGACAATTTCATGGGGTACAATCTAACACTATAGTAGTTCAATTTTTCCTGCCAAAAAGAGTTTTACTTTTTCTGAACACAAACGCGAACCAATACGAAGTACCATAAACGCAAACTACGATATTACCAGGTAACCATGAAAAAAGGGGGGAGTTAATTACCAAAATTTCTGCTTCTCCTAGAGATTCTTAGCTTTAAGACATCACAGATTAGGTTACAGAAAATCACACTGTCGTTTATTACCGTATCCCTCTGTTCTGTACTATGGCTTCTCTGACAAACCCTTTACAATACAATACAACACAACCTGATACCATGAAACTTCCCTACGATTGATTTGCAAAGATAACACATGCGTGGTTAGAAAGTGAGGAGGAGTGGGTAGAACGAATTTTTTCCATGCTTCGATTATCGATTCGACGCGGATCCCTAAATCCAAGCACTCGTTATCCGCAACTTACGCCACGACCAGGATCCAATTTCGCGGAAAGAGCGTTCGCTGTCGTACGAGCAGACAGTATCTAGGCGCGTAGTCGCTTTCTGTCCTCGCTGGTATCGCGGCGAAGCTTAAAGCGCGTTTCGTTCAACGTCGCCTTTAAGCCGCGACGATCAGCGATAAGCTGCAACCAGCTAGGAGAGCGCCTCCCCGCTTAGAAATTTCTTTTTCTTCTTCCGCCAAGAGACGAGAATTTCACGTTAGAAAACCGTACATCGACTGGGGAATTCTGAGAACTTTTCGCCGTCGAAAATTACTGCTGGCAATTTTTATTTTATCGCTTTGGTAAATGAAGCGATTTCAATTTTTCCTTCTTCTTGATTATATTAGGTCTACCGGAAAGTTCTGTCTGTTTTCGAATTAAAAGGAAATAATACATTTGCGATACATTTACAATATAATTTCCATCGTTACTAATGACCTCTTCCCAGCGTGATGGTAATTTGTGCATTGCATTTCTGTAGAACGACTCATCTTTGGATCTTGAGACGACATTATCGGACAGAACATTCCGGTAGGCCTAATATACACTACCGGCCAAATGTTTGGAATCACTATGCATTGCAAGTTGCATCAAAATTCTTAAAAGAAAAGTTAGCATTTATAATAATTTTTTAACGAATTTGTTATCATTCAAATCAATTGAAATAAGGTAAGGTGCTATTGATCTTCACAACATCAATTTCAAGCCAATAAAGAATTAGTAGCGCATTCAATATTGATGTAAGTTGGCAGGTGATTCAAAATTTTTGACCGGTAGTGTATAAGCTTTGCTGTAAATTTATGTGAAATTTAATTGTATTGCGATAAATATCGCAGGTAGTTTTGATAATACATATTGTATCAGCATTGAATACTTCAATAGCTATGTAATAACGTTATAATAAAATCAGGTCTTGAATATTGTAGTATCGGGGCCTCCATACCCAAATAGGAAACCTCGAAGGGAGAATAGAGAGGGAAATCTGAAATCGATAAAGTTTAAGAATCGCGTCGAAACACAGGACGTATGTATATCAAGTTGGACTTATTCCAAAGCGGATGTATACCGAGGTACCACTGTATTGTGAAATTTTGAAAATTGTGCATTCCTCTCGCACTTCAAAATTGATCGGTGTTCCTCGATTTTCTTCCAAGATCGAATTCTTCGAGCATTGAACTTTAAATATCGCACATAATTGATATTATGAAAAATATTTCAATCAAATTATATTGGTATTGAATATTTCCACAAGCATGAAATCAGGACGTAGTTGTTAACCCGCTATGGGGACGGATTATTATGAAATTTTTCGCGAAATTTTCGAGCGTTTCTCTGGTACCTGAGAATTTATCAATCTTCCCGAAATTTTTTCGGGCAAAAACGCAGTAGGAAGAAAATCTGGTGGAAATTTTCGGGGCAGAAGGAGCAACCGGGAGGAAATTGTTTATCAGAATTTCATTTATTTGCTCTCTTAGCGCGTGAAACCTTGGGGGCGCGGAATGAAACTCGGGCAAAGTAGTACAATCAACGATAAGACGCGACCGAGATGAGGATCCTTTATTTCGTTTCGTTTTATCTTTCCCTCTGTGAGATTCTTATATTCCTGAGTGACCTTAATATCCGAGCGGAAGAAGAATGGGGAGACGTTAGGAGATCATTTCGTGCACTTTACGAAAATTCTATTTCGCCTACGTCGTTGCTCGTCGCCGACGGAACGGATGACGTTCGACGATTCATTTGACGAGGATCGAACGTAAAAGAAGAATTCCTCGAATTCGTAATTTCATTATCGTGTCCAGCTTCTCCCATTTTCTCATATTTTTATGTGGCTTTTGCCAAGTAGAATAGAGCGAATTTTTTATAACCTTGCTCTGTGGCAGAAATGATGAAAATTTGGTTATGTTCAAATTTCCATTTCCTCAGATTTATTAGCTCTCTAATTTGATAATTCTCTGTGATTTTGTAATCTTCCATTTCTGCGATATTTCAGTTAATATTTGCTTCTTTGTATATTCTTCGTAAAATTTTCACAGTAGAAATACTCCAACATTCTTAAAAAGGAAAATTTTAATTTTGAACCTAATTCTATCTCCATTGCTAGGAAAATAAACGAAGCTCCTAAAAATTGTCCAACTCTGGATCATCCAATTTGTTCCCTTTTGTCAGATTTATCGACTCTCTACTTTCACAATTCTCTGTGATTTTGCCAAATTTATTTCTTCGATGTTTGAGTTACTACCTAATATTCTATACACATATTTTTTCCAAAATTTTGGTGGAAGTAGTCCTTCAACTCTCTCAAAGAAAAGATTATGCTGCAAACTTTGTATAGGAAATTAGAAATTTGATTATATCTGTATTGCTGATAAATGAGATAAATCTATTAATTCCAAATTTATCATCCCTCTAATTTCACAATTCTTCACAATTTCGTGACTTTACATCCTCTTAAATTTCCCTTTACAGAATTTGTTCGTCTCTCAATTAAAGAAGAAAAGAAACAAAACTAAAAATTTAGAATTCTCACTGTGCCCCTATCGTGAATAAATTAAGCAAATCTAGCCTAACAGCTGTGAAACGCGATTCTCGAAATTACTACTAGCACTTTGAGAGAGACCGTGAAGCTTGCACGAGTTGAAAACGTCAAGAAAACACGGTGGAAAAAGTTCCACGAGGATTGCAGCAACAGAGAGTGAGCATGCACAGCGTCGAGATGCTTAATTTTCGGCGTTCAGCGTGTAAAACTCACCGGAAGCGTGGCGGAAGGTCAGCGGATTGCACAGGAAGCGAGATTCTCTCCTATTCGATCCTCGACGCTCGATTTTCGCCAGTTCGCCCTCTGTCAGTGTTCTTTTCATCGACGAATCGAACGAACGTCACCGGAATTTCGCGTCTAATTTCATTACAAACTTTTATCGCGCACGTGAGATCGAAAATCGTGGTTGGAATTTATTCTCACCGCGTGGAAAATTATACCTTCGAACATTCAAATGAGGGTTGCAAAATGTGAATTGTGCGGAGTTTCTTGGTTTTTTTAATTTATGTAATTTTTGTAAATTTCTTGTTGCTAATATTTCGAATATTTCGAGTATTGATACTATATATAATTGAAAAAGTGGCACACTGTTAGAGGGATAAGAGATTATCATTCCTTATGTCAGATGACACCACCACCAATTTACTTTTTCATCGCCGCGTGATCGACAACGTTCACTTAAGTCATTTGTTTTTAACTGTGTCATTGCGTTATAATCACTTTGCTCTAACCGCGTTTTCACAGTTCTAATAAACTTATTATATTCGAAATGGTGTTCTCGTTAATCCTCTGCCTTCAACACACGCAAAGGATGTTAAAACAAATTTTTTATAGCAAATGATACATTAAACGTAAATTTTTGTGGAGGTTCAAATTTATAAGCAAAGCAAATAAACGTGTAATTATGAATAGAACAATTGAAAGAGAGGAGTAAGATTTAAGGAGAATAAGTAGATGAGGTTCGTATATGGTCAGACATTCGATTCTATTTATGCAATTTTTCTTCGTTCGTAGATTTATTTTCTTGAATTAGAAAATAATGATCACTTGTTAATGGTAGTACGTTAAAAGTAGCTTTTATTTGAATATGGTGAAATAATTGCACGGAAAAGAGATGAAATTTTAAAGGAAGAAGGAATAGTAATGAAATGTGTACGTGAAATTTCTACCTTAATATTTTATTGTAGCTAATTTAATTTTTTTGCAAGGTATGTTTCTTCCAGTGAGAAGTTTCAATATGATTTCATAAAGTTTGAATTGAATAATGGAGTGCAGATGTTCTGTTAATTTAAGTGTGCATAAAAGAAGCATCAATTTTACAATCGATGTAGATGTGTATCGGTAGGTACTTGAACGGGGGTGAAAGTAGTAGAAGAGAACATTTAGAGTCAGACGTGTCTTCAGACAGTAAAATTGATCGATGAAGTGGTACATTTAATGGCGTTGGAAAAATGTCTTTTTAATGTAACTATGAATGCAAAGAGTCTCGAAATATATTTATTGAAATGCGACAAATTAAATTCTTCCACTTGAAAGATACTCTGAAATCGTTTATTATTCGTGTACTGAAAGAATCGAATGTTGAAGGGAATTTAGTTTACGTGATGGACAGAGGTTAGGTAATTGATATTTAGGAAGCTAGAAAGTTAGAAAATTGAGAAATCAAGGACTGGAAAATTCGAATTCTGATAATGGGATAATTAGAAAATTAGAACAGTGGAGAATCATTGTTGTGGGAAATTAGAGTGTTGGAGTACTGTAGAAGGGAAAATTGGGAAATTGTGTTATTTGGATTTCAGCATTGTGTAATTTGAAAATTTAGAAATTCGAGGTTCTGAGAATTTAGAAATTTGAAAATATAAAATTTCAGTAAAAATTTGACAACTTAGGAATTCGAGCAGGTGAAAATTTAAAATTTTGAGAAGCTGAGAATTCGAAGGCCTTGAGAATTCAAAGTGTTTGGAAAAAAATTTGAAAATATGAAAATTTGAGAGTTTGAAAATTCGGAGATATGAAAATTTGAGAGTTTGAAAATTCGGAGATATGAAAATTTGAGAGTTTGAAAATTCGGAGATATGAAAATTTGAGAGTTTGAAAATTCGGAGATATGAAAATTTGAGAGTTTGAAAATTCGAAGATACGAAAATTTGAGAGTTTGAAAATTCGGAGATATGAAAATTTGAGAGTTTGAAAATTCGGAGATATGAAAATTTGAGAGTTTGAAAATTCGGAGATATGAAAATTTGAGAGTTTGAAAATTCGCAGATATGAAATTTTGAGAGTTTGAAAATTCGGAGATATGAAAATTTGAGAGTTTGAAAATTCGGAGATATGAAAATTTGAGAGTTTGAAAATTCGCAGATATGAAATTTTGAGAGTTTGAAAATTCGAAGATATGAAAATAAATTCAAAATTTAACAATTCAAGAATTACAAATTTTTGACATTGCGAAGATATTAGAAATTCCGAAACTTAGTAATTTCCAAATTTTACCTCAGAAAGTATCGAAGCTAATCAAACAGTTCCTGAAAAATCTAAAATTCGAAATTTCACAACTTGCAACGCTCATTAACACCCCTCGAATACACAAAAAACAACCTAACCGAGAAACCAAAGCTCTCGGTGTCCAAACAATGGAAAAAAAAGAAGTCTACGACCCCCTCGATAAATCCTCTCGAATCACCTTCATAACTCAACGAGCCACGAGCACAGACTCTCATTGACATGCAAACGGTCGAAGAAAGTTGGCAACCACTGGCCTGGGGACAAAACGAGCGTCCCAGCTTGAAAGAGCCAGAGAAAGTTGCAGGCGGACAAGATAGCCGTGGTAGCAGGACGAAGTTGAGAGTTAAGTTTTAATTAATGTAATGGAGAGTAGCGCGTGATTAGCCTTCCAATCAGTGAGCTCCTCTTTTCGAGGACGTGGCATGGTGAGAAGGCAAAAAAGAAAAAGGAGAAGCAGAGAGAGAGGGGGGAAAGGAAGGTAAAAAAGGGACGTCGAAGCAGGATGTCCTTTCGCGAGAGGCGAAATCTGAGCACGGTGGAGCTGGTAAATGGGCCAATCGACGGCATTACCATTAAGATTCTTTGATTCGACGGTGAAAAGTGATGAGAAGAGGTCAGGCGAATGAATTCAGGGACAGCTTCGAGCCGCTCGTCGAGCTCGAGTGTTTGGTACCTCGACAATGGATATTTTAATTTATTTATTAATAACCACTTAAGCACGCGAAACTTATACATATGTACAGGGTGGTTCACGCGAGTGGAAGAAGTCGCGCCTCTTTTCTGAGTACCATTGGAAAAATATGTTACAGGAAAAATGTGAATGGTTCGAAAAATGATTAATTCCTGTGATATTTTAAATAAATAACTCTAAATAGTTAACTCTAAATAATTAACTCTGTTAAAGAAGCTGTTTATAAGTGTTTTATTTAATTCATTTTTTTCACCCAGTTTGAGTTTAACTTCTCGTAGTTAAGACAGGAAATACTAAAATTAATCAAAGCTGAGAAATTTATTCTTAGAGACTAGAAAAAATGACTGAAATTATAGTTTAGGTAATATTTTCAGTTTCAATATTACCTAACTTTGCAATCATTGCGTTCTAAAAGTACTCGTTCTGCAATGAAATTAAATACTTCCACGATTCGAATTTATTACAACACGAATTTTCCAAGTTTCTGTATTGCTACACACCGTTTATTAATATCGTGGAGTACACTTCGCGTGTATTAATTTATTCGAAAAACGGTCGTAGTTTATCTTACAAAGAAGTGAAGGTAAATAAAGCGAACAAAAGGGAGAGAACTGAAAGGATCAATTTCGCAATTACGCGAACGACCACCCGCAATGTGGAAATAATTTAAAATTGTTAAGTCGTAGCAATTGCTTTTTACGCGGTGCATCGTAGCGTCATCAAGTCATTGAGGCAAAGATTTTTCCAGTGGCGGATAATTGGAAAATAGCCCCCTATTTTCCAATTATTCCGTATCAGCTCTGCTCACGCTGCGCTGCATTAGAAATAACGAGATTATTATCATTAACGGGACTAATTGGATTAATGGACCCTCGAAGTTGTCGTTCCGCCATTCCCTCTTTAAATGTTTATCGTTCAAACCGTGGCAATGACGATTTAGCTACGCGATTGATCGAATCAGACAAACTTCACGATCTCTCCAAGCTTCATTACCGTATTAAAAAAGAAATTTTAAGAATAGTTACTTTACCGACAGTGCGAAGAAAGAAATTTTCGAATTAGGCAAGCTTCACCATATACAAACTTTATTAATTTGTCAAAAAAACTAAAACAAATGGAAATACAAATTTTTGCCGATAGTGTCAGAAGAGAAATTTTATTTCGAAGTTTTTACTATTTTCTCAGAGTTGAATTTTAATTGGTATTAAAATTCGAAATGAAGTTTGCCATTAAAGTCGAGTTGCTTTTTATTTACTCGCCTCCGAGCTTCACGATCTTGAATAATATTCAGAAGGAGAGGGATTAATGATTGAGAAAGGTATTAAGAGAAATATCGGTTTATAAAAAGTATGACAAGAAGGAGCTTTATCTCCAAGCTTTTACTATGTTTTCGAATTTTATTTACTAATGTAATAACAAAAGATGAAGCGGACAAAGCGTAATAACTGAATGTTATCGAAAATATTGGTGATGTGAAAAGATTTAAGTATTTTAGAAGACACTTATCAACTTAAAAGGGTATTCTGGTTTTTGGGGTCAAAACGATCTAATGTATATTTCTTTTTAACTTCTTTATTCTCTATAGCTTGGAGAATATGTCTGTCCAACGATTTTTCGAAATTGGATAAATTATCAGAGCTACGAGGGTTTGAAAGGTTTAAATTAAAAAAAAAAGAAGAATGTGTTCCTTGAAATACTTCAGTTTTTCTTACTTCACAAATATTTTCGCTAATATTCAGTTGTCATGCTTTACGTGTCTCGCCCTATGATTGCAAAAGTTCGTGCCCGATTTGAAAATAAAACAATCGGTGTGTGCAAAAGCAGATTTCTTTTGAAACTGGAATGGAATGAAATGAATAATTATTTGAAAATAAAACACAAGGGGTGTATCTTTCGATAGGAATGTGTTGGCTCCCACAATGTTCGTGAAGCCTGATTATATAGCAAATAATTCTTTATTTGCAACACGGTTTTTTATGTAACAGTAATGCAATGTAACTGAGTTCTTAAATGTTGAATGTGTGTTCCATTTGGGTCCCTTGACGGGGGTGAGATTTGCAAGACTCCCAATCAAGTTAGGGCCTTGGTCGACGCTCGACGCCAACCGCTCACCCTTAGGGAAGGGGTGTTCTAGGTGAGGTACGCGTCACCTGAGCTTCTGGGAAAAACCCAGGGTAACGGTACCGCTCGCTCGCTCGCATGTGCCTCAGCTCGCGTGGGGTTATGATACGTCAATTGCTATTGAGATGCACGAAGAAACTCCAAATTCTCCGCTTTTATGAGAGGTTTGGAGCCCTCCTGACAATAAGGAATAACTAACGAACGAAAACATTAAACGCGTATTCAAACCTTAATCTGAAAAATAGCAGAGTCGCGTCCGTATCGTAACCCTGGTCTAAACTTAAGTATCCTTAACAGAATGTAACATTACGTTAAAAGAAACATCTGTGCCGAAGTCGATAAGGTTCTCGCCAACTCTGAAAATTAAGTACTGAGATATAACGTATCTCAAAAATTTTAGTTTTCCATTTTTCACAGAAAACGTACAACAGTAACGTGTCTCAAAAATGGATCCGATTTCAGTACTGCTTGAGATAGCTATCGAGCAGCGTTACTTTCGAAAACAGACTCGAAATTGTTTTCCCAGAGTCAACTTACAGTCTTCACATTGTACCATAGTAGAGATGCAAACTTCTCATCGATTAAAATTAAACTGGAAAATTACTCGTCGCGATTGATCGTCAGGCAATCCCAAATTTTCTAAACGTTTCTCGCCAGCTTCGATTTCGCGTCGCGGAAGTCCACTCGAACTCTGATTAACTCTCGAGCGCGATCAATTATCGAACGAGCTAACAAATCGTCGAGTTTCACGGAAGTTTCGCCGCATTAAAATCTGATATCGTATCGATTTTCCTGTAGGTACTACTCTACTGAAATTTTGCTACGACTAATATTGTTGTTGTTATTCTTGTTATAGTAGTTAGTTTATTACTGTAATAGTTGAAAATTGCTGCAAAAATATAGCAGCTCCAACTGTACTAATTTTTTGGAAAATTAATACAAATAATCTTAACGAAATATTTTTAGACGTATTCGAAATATTTTCCTCGCTGAAAATCGTGTAAGCACATTTATTAACCCTTTCGCTGCAGCAGATTTGAGTACGTAACGCGCGTGGCAGATGATAGATGTTCAACCGAGGCCGTAAAATCTTTCGTTGTTGTTTTAAAATTTTTTTAAAATTTTTGAATTCAAATTTAAAATTTATCGTTTTTGAATTTCGTTTATTAAATTAAGGTGGAAGTGTGCAAAGGACAAAAATTGAGGATTCGATTAAGGTCAAAGTGTGCCAAAAGGCGCCACCAGCAGAAAAAAAGTTAAGCAAAAATAAAAATCTTCTAGAATCAGTGATATTTTAAAGAAAAATCTCTTTAATTCAAGATAAAGTAATTAAAAATAAAAATTGTCAGTTTTAGTTATTATATTTTGTTGGAGTCTACATAATATTCCAATTAGTATGAAATATAGAACGAATCTTACTGTTGCTACTTGTTTTCATTCAATAGAACATTGCTTTTATTAAAGAAAGTTTGTGTTCTAGGTTAAGTAAGGTTAATAAGCGTTTGTAGCAACTCTTTGCCGAGTCGTACCTTGTTGAACTCGTCTTAACATACACTATCATATTATGTATAAAAAAATATAGCATTTCATTTAAAAGAATTAAACTGACTTTGAAATCTCCCCCACCATACCAGGTACAAAAAAAATATTTATACCACATAATTTTCCCGCTCGTACCAAGCAACTTTTGTTAAAACATTTTTTTCCTAACATCACTTCCTTAAAAGATATTTCACTGTACTGAGATAAAACAGGCACCCTGTATTACATAGAGTCGGCCTACCGTTTGACTGCCAATTCGAGAATTCAAACATTTGTATCAGACTTTTCTGCGATTTTTCAATTGCATTACGCATTATTGCAATAATTTCTATCGTTACATTTAATTCTAATTGTTTAGTAGCTTTTCTGCTGCTATCGACCCTACATTTTACTGACACTTGTGGAATCGACCCTACATTTTTTTTTTTTCTTTACGTGGAGGTAGGTCGACTCTATGTGATAAACAATTGGCAACCAAACGGTGGCTCTCCCTCTACATTCGACGGATAATCTGTACAGTTATTTAATGTAATTTTTTAGCAATTTGTTTTTGTAATTCATCCAAAGCGATATATTATGAGATTAAATTAATCACTCAATAAGTATTAATATTAGATTGTTTCCTCGATATGGCCATGGTGGTCATCAGTGACTGGAGTGCCTCAAATGTTTAGAATAATTAAAATAAAATAAATGTTGTCAAATAAAAATTTGGAACGTCATAGCTAGCTAGACATTATTTTCAACTGAAAGAAAAAATTATAAAGCATAATACTATAATCTTATGCTTAAAATAATGAATATTTTCTTGTGGCCGCCTGAGAGCAACCTGTAAATCTGGCGTGAGAGTGAACGTGTTAATAAGTAAATGTTGTTCAAATTATGTTGTATTTGATGTCATTTTCATCAGAAAAATCTCATCAATATGTCTCATAAATCGCTTGGTTGCCTCGACTCACGTTTCATGCTTATCTTTTATTCGCTGTCCTTGTCTACGTTCGGCAAACTACAAAGGCGTGCGCGAGGCTCGAAAACATAGTCCCTGACTCTACAAGTGTCAGGTTTAGGTTCCTTGCGGACTGACACTTGTAGAGACATTACTGTATCTTTAAATAAAAGTAGCTTCATAAAAATTCGTTCTCATTTTTGGAAATCTTTTGATCACAATCGAAAAAGAGTCTAAACTTTTATGTCACACAAAGTAACTATTGACATTTATAGAAATATTTTTCACAAGACAAATTGTCACAACAATATTAAACATTCACAATAATATTAAATTTCCAGTCTATTATCGATAGTAACATTACGAAAAGTCGTTCATATTTTCCATCAGAAACTATAGAGAAATTTCTTTTCTTTCAAAATTTCAGAAGTTTAACCTTTTGGAAAATTATTGCAACGTTAAAAGTTTCAACGATTGACGAACTAATTGCACATTATGGCTGCATGCAAAAAGGGCCTGTGTCGATATCTGTATGTTTCCTAATATCTCAGTATTATGATATGGTAACATGCATTCGATAAATAAAATCAAAAAATTAAATATGCATTCTTCCATTCATAAAAATTTCATAAACCGTGTTTTTTAATATTTAAGTAATTCTATCTCTTATTCTTCAACTGATATTTTCTCAAAACCAGTTCATCGAGCTCACGTCCCGAATTGTTCATTGTAGATAGGTTGTCGTACATTCTGAATCTCGGTTCAGGGGCGGTGGAGAACAGTTTATAGTGGAACTCGTCGAAGTAGACGTTAAAATCAATTGGCAACTGGAGGGTCGATGCATCTCGAACGTAGTCTCGAAAGCTCTGACCACGATCCGATGGATGCTCTGCACAGGTTCCATAGGTGTGTATCGATTATCTTGTGGCCTCGTTAACGAGGCGTCGCGATGCTCAGGTACCGAGATTACGTTACACTTACCAGACCCAGTGTCGTCTAATAGAATAGACGTGATTCTTGCTCATGGATTACTTCTTCGGTTAAACCAAGTCCAGAGGGTTTATCTTATCAATGTTAAATTTGCCAACGTTTTAAACTGTGTACCTTTTCCTTGGGAACCGTTACAGATACTCCCTACGAATCTTTTCCATTTATTTATCTTTTTTCTTTTTGATAACATGGAACGAGAATATAATTCTGTAAAATTGTAAAAAGAGGAATATAAAAGAGAGGAAAAGAGAGTCTTTTGAACGAGTTTGCTTCGGAGAAGTTTGAAATTTTTCACTACCTATATTAAAAGACTTTAGTGACTTTGGAAATTTTAGTTTGAAAAATTTGGGAAAACTTAACCCTCTATTAAAAAGTTTTCCATATTAGAGAATTCTATTTTAAATAATTTTGATCTAAAAATTTAATGCGGAATGAATTAACGGATACGAAGTATTCAAACGAGTTTATAAAAATTCTCCAATGTCCCCGGTAAAATGAAATGCAACGAAGGTTAATAAAAACACGCCCGCGGACGAAAAAATTGAAATTTAATGAAACAATACCCCCGATAGACATCGTGTATCGTATTAATTTCGCACGGGCATATTCGCGGGCTAAATAAGTCGGTAAAAAATAATTACAAGCATTTTACCAGATAATTTCGACTAATCGTGACTTTTATCGCTCGTATGACGAATTTTTTATGGAAATTCCTATCCCCCTCCCTCGAGCGCATAATTTAATTACACTCGAATATGGAAACGACAGCATTTAGGTTAGCCCTTTTTCAAGTGACGCTTCGCTGCAATTTTTATTTATTTACGATAGCTTGTTACCAATTACGTGCTACGTTGATGCTGTAATTTTATCATTTCCCTCTCTTTTTCCTCTTTATTTTGCCGCCGCCTGTTTTCCACCTGGAAATCATCGAACGGTTTAATCACTTGTTTTCCATGGGCTCGAAATTGAAACTGGCAAATAACTCTTGTCCCTAATCATTCATTTCGTGAATTTATACCAACTGCTTCACCTAACTTGGCATCTTCATATTACTCGTTCTATTCAATTTTTAAATGGTACAGCCACTTATGGACCACCCGGTATGTTTCCACGTGTTTTCAACAGTTCGAACACTTTCTAAAATTGAACATTCATTGTAAATATCTCAATAAATACCCACTTGTTTATTCAGTTTTTCATCCTGCTTTAATGTCGGTAAAGATGTATAGGGTGTTCCATTAAAAAGAATCAAGCTGACTTACAAAACTTTATGTATAAATGACGTAGAAGGAAATAATTATTCTAACGTATGTTTCTCGTGGAATCGTGCAACTTTTGCTGCATGCATACTGGAGCAGATAATGTGTTACAAACTGTTTTTTCCAAAGCCATTGCAGATGTCAACTTGAAATTTTCAACTGTTAAATGGTACAGAGGGGCTAATTTTAAAATTGGGATGGCATATTAACCTTTTAAAAATGGGATGGCATATTAATTTTTTAAAAACGTGATGGCATATTAATTTTTTAAAAATGTGATGGCATATTAATTTTGTAAAAATGGGATGGCATATTAATTTTTCTATATTCAGAAATATGTTATCAAACCGAACAATGTTTTTTCTTTAATTGACTTATTGTAGAATGCTTGATCTAATTTAAATAACTACGATTATGCAATATACGATGCAGTGAAAAATTCAGAAAATTCGCCTGTCGATGTTTCGAGCAGAGGCCAAGGTTGGATATTTTTTAAACAAATTCCACGCGATACGTTTGAATATTTTCGCAGGCGTGTGTCGGAATAAATCAATTTTAATAGGTTTCGAGAGTTTGTTTTATCGATGAGCTGCGAATGAATCGAAAAGTAATTCGAAACGGCATTGTACGTGAGCTGCCGGCAAAAATGTCTAATAAAAATGTTGCGCACGGTGATTTGCAGTCGTATAGAAGTGTTAAAATTAATCGAGTGCCGAAGTTGTTTTCGAAAATCCTCCGTCGCGATTTATGCAAACGATATTCCTCGCGAAGAAACAAATTGTGGGACGTAATGCAAAATTTCCATGTTTTATATTTGAATAAATCTACATAACCCCGGGAGAGTTCTTGAGGAAATAATAATGTGGCTGCCGCCGGTGAATAGTGCGGCTCTTAACCTGACAGAATTAAAAAAATCGCTATTTTTCGCAAAAC
>NW_017100132.1:0-30240 GCF_001263275.1 Habropoda laboriosa | reverse complement strand
ATTAATCTCAATTCTGTGAAATTTTTAAACGTCCGGCGGGAATTAGGATTGGTGTTCGGCACAAAATTAGGAAATATTATTAAAAATCAGGCTGAGTGTCCGCTAAACTTGAGAATTATTCAAATTTAAGTTAGCCAAAGGTGTCTGGTGACGTTGGAAATTTTTCAATATTAAAAAGAACTATTTACCCGAGAAATGTTCCACAGAAATGATAAATAATCAATTTCCGTGGGTGGAACCACGATTTCTCGCCTGAAAAATTTTTCCAGTATCTTCTCGTTACTGTCGAAATTACAAAATTCGACCGAAATAAAGAAAGAAGCAGAAGCGCACGAAGAATCGTTCATCGTAACAACAAATAATGAATTCCTCCGGGAAATACCATGGATCTCTATCGGACAAATTTTTCCACTATTTTCCCGCCGCTGACGAAATTACAAAAATTCGCCGAAGAAAGTAAAAAAAGAAAAGGGAAGAGTGGAAAGAATCGCCGTCATCCCCGCTAACCAAAAAACTTCGTCCTGGAATCTAAAACTCATCTGGACGCCTCGACAGTTCCGCCACGTAGGTCTCAATTCTCAGGCCACGCCATGGAAAATCCTCTCTCCTTCATTATAACAAAAATAAGAGCTAATAAAGGCTCGTCGGTCGCCAGAGACGCGACTGCGGGAAACCGTAGGAATCGCGTCGGAATATGGAGTCGAATGGGATGACGAAAAAAAAAAAAGAGAAAAAAAAGGAGGAAGAAAAAAAGAAGTTATATTGCCTTTGCGCTGGCCAGAGGGCCACGCGTCGCCAGCACATGAATAATATCCCATGGATTCCCCCACGGCGACGCCGCTCCTACGCGATCGACAGACGATCCGCTGATTGGATTCGAATTGGAGGGAAAGTTTATCTGTCCGTCGACGCGCGTTACTTCCGGGAATTATTTCGGCTTCCAGCCGAGTCTGGGACTGACTGGAAAGGGTAATGATACTGGCTGACGCCGACTCGTGATGGATATACTTTATTATGGAATTGTCAGCTGGCCAGATGAGATCCTGCTGTTGGCGGATACATTTTGGCGCATGCTGGAGTGCAGGAGGAATTTTTTGGCCCTTCTGAGTGCGTGGTTGATTGAACTCTGTTTAAGATTGGTATTTCTAACTATTTCTACGAATGGTTTTGTTGAGATCTTGGAGATGGTGAGTTTTGCGAGGTTCGATGACGTCATTTTTGGAAGTTTTGGTAGTTGAGACTTTTTAATTCTACAGAGTCTGTGAATAATTATACTGTGTTAAAGTTTGCTAGGAATATACTAGACTATGTAGCAATTGCTTCTGTTAGGGATTGGGTTTATGACATGGACGCCTGTTTACGCTATTTTTGAATGCGTCCCTTTTTGCTTCGCGTTAATTAAAATTTCTGCGGGCCACGTACCTTCCTGGTGCCCATTCGTGAACATTCAATAGACATTGACATGTCATAAAACCTTTCGCGTCACTCTGACCGCCCAAGTCCCGTTACGAGCGAGCTACCCTTGGGCCCCATTCCCCCGCCATCGCGACATACCGCCACCCTGCCAACTTGGAAATTCCAGGGTGGACTGTCCAAGGGGGTAGACACATTCCAATTGGCGTAGACCACTACCTCCTACCCATCCACTTTTTTATAAAAAAAGCTCACCAACGCGGCACACGAATATATAAGTAACTCACTTCGAGCACACACCACATCAAATTAGCACTCGTCCGAAATAAAGTGTGGTAATATCAGGGCCTCCATACCCAAATAGGAAACCGACAAAGGAGAATGTAGAGGGAGTGGTTGGCGAAGCGCGCAAAGCCGCGGCTTGCTAAGCCGAAGGTCCCCGGGTTCAATTCCTGTTGGATCCCTCAATATTTTTCCCTAGGTTCCTACAGTATTTTCCTTTGATATATTAAAAATACGTGCACACTCGAAGTCTATCACTTCGACATCACACCACTAACCAAACCTCACCAGCGAACCAGCGACAATCCAGCGCCACCACACTCGAACATACAGCTTGTTCGAAGTACAAGACGCAAGCTTCTATGGATGGTATAATTGGGATCTTGGAGAGTTGGAAGAACTGACGTGATGAGTTCTCTAAGGATTGTCCAAGTTTTGAGAATTTTTGATAGTTTAAAGTTTATTTGTCTCTCCGGATTCTTTGATTGACTAAATTCTGTTCTAGATTGCTAGGAATATACTAATTGTAAGCTAGATAACAGCTGCTTCCGTGGATAATTTATTTGGAATTTTTAATAGTTAGAAGGATTAACATGGCGAGATCTATGAATTGTTTCTAGCAATTTAGAAGTTTTTCTTGTTCTCTAGTAGGTAAAGCAATCTTAACTCCTTCTGGCAGAATCATGTTACAGTCATTTTGGCAGCGAATCATGACACTGCTTATCTTATCACACTACGAACACGCTTCCAAATGCTTTACGGACACTTTGTCTTTCACTCTGTTCTTTCAGTCAGTTGAGATTGTCCTTTCAGCGAGTTAAAATCGTTCTCTCCGATGAATCAGCAGACTTACATTAGTATTTCTGATATTTACTAATTTTTCATTATTTACTGGTTCATTTGTATTATTCATTTTCATTTACATTATTTTTTACGGTTGTAAAAATTATACCCTGTAATGTCTAAAAGGGAGCCTAGTAAATACGAAGATGTGCAAATTAGTAATGATAAATATTATACGAATTATCATGGCAAGCCCGATAATTATGTACACTACCGGCCAAAAGTTTGGAATCACCTCCCACTTTTTATCAATGTTAAATCTACTGCTAATTTTTTATAGATTTAATGTTTATCTCAATTCTACATTTATCAATTTATCTCATATCAATTGATTCGAACGATACAAAATTCTCAAAGTCGATACCTTTTTTCTGGAAATTTTTGTGTAAATTGCACAACGCTCAGTTGTTCCAAACTTTTGGCCGGTAGTGTATATCCAAATATTATGGTGCCTAAAATAACATGTACATAGCTTCAGTAAACTCATTTGAACAAAATTTATACCTTTTTAGACAATAATTTACCGAGCGCTCGCGGCCCAAAAGTAATTCCAACCAGTACGACTACCACGAGTTAAGTTAGCGAAAGTTAGCGAGTTAACGAAAGACTTGATAAATCAAATAACTCACAGAAATGCACAAATGAAGCAACCCGCAAACGAATTAGCAAACATACTGTATCCCGAAACCTTTCACAATCATTCCCAATTTTCCTGATCCCGTCTCAGGAATCAGGAACTGGATCACACTGAACAACGAGCGGCAAACTCGCGAGGCTCGTTCTATCGAACGAAAATCACAGTTTTCCACGAACCAGTTAGTCAACTTCCCCCTGAAAACTCGTCTGTGCACGGTACGTCTCCGTTTCCACCCGCGAAACCTGGAACACCTCGGAGCAGCCACGGTTGTGACGTAATCGTTCGAAGAAGAAGCAACGCAACGCGTTTCCAAACGATCCGCTCGCTTCTGAGGCTCGCGAGTCTCGCGGAGCGAGACAATGAACAATGGGACGAGCAGATTCGCATAGCTGAACGCCTCCGTGAGAATCCGCGAAAGATGGAATTCGAGGCGTTCGCCGGCAACCACAAAAGAGAGAGAAGCGGAAGAAGCTATTTACCAGCGGCGTCGCGAGCCATCTCCCTGGCGAGAAAGCACGAAGTTACGGATGCTCGAAAGGGAATGAGGAACGGAGGTAGCTGGAGATAAGAAGCGAACGGAGAAATATAGAGTAACGACCGGGACGTTCCCGACGAAAGAAACGACCGTGGAATCCTCGCCTCCGCTTCTTTCTCTCTGCTGGCTGGTGAGCTCCTTTAATTCTCGCTCGATACTCTCTCTCCTCGTCTTCTGTCTCTTACTTCTCCGGTGGCTCCTCTTCCGCTTGCCTGACGCCTCGAGTAAATCAGCCGAAAGGATTGGCCCTGTTTATCGTCTGTTTGCAACAATGCTTCTTTGGAATTAGTTTAGCAAAGTTGGCCGTGTTATTTTTCCAAGTTCGACCGTTCAGGAATCGTTTGTCGAGCCAGTTAGAGATTACTTCGTCAATTAAACCTTTAACCTGTAACAACGTGTCAGACTCGTGGCAGGGATTCTGGCGAAGATGTGAGGAAGATAGTTGTATCGGTAAGAAAAATTCATCGTAATCCTCACTTTCCTTTCAATTTGTAAGACTGAGAATTGATAAATGTAATTAATCTGTGACAGTGATAACACCGACGACGGACCACACACATCGGAATAAATACCATACCCATCTAAAAACCAATCGATATTACAGGAATTCAGGACAGACCACACGCATCGGAATTAATCGATATTGTAATTAGGGGAAGGGCAATTGTATAAAAGAAGAACCGTTGGAAATAATGGCAGTACGTTCTTAACCTCCGAATCTGTCAGTCTTTATCTTTAGAAGTGTGTTATGAATCATCGAGTAAACTACTCATTTTCATAAACAAAAGAACTGCTATTGGGAGCAACGGATTCCGACATATTTATTTGTTTACGGGTAAAATTCCCCGTCACAACAGATCAGCTTTTGTTACCTGATACAGTACTAAAACGGTAAATGGCTGACGCTTAGATGTATAGACAGAAAAGAAATCGTAGGTTAAGGGGTGAAACTCTTGCTCGCGTCAATTCTATCGTGCTGGCTGACTTACGACGTGGAATTATTGAGATTTGATTGATCTGAGGTAGTTAGGACACCTGTGCTTCGTTGATTCCTCCGGAATTGCTGTTCAGTTTAGTTGAGAATCATTTTTTTATAGAATTATTGTTCAATTTGTTACTGTCAAGTTGTAAATTTAGTATCTGGTGTAATTGACTTGAACTCTGCACGACTCACGTATCTGCTACTTATCGATTAGGCTCTGCTAACACTAGAACTATCAGCCGAGTCAAAACGACCCATTAGCGACTTTCCAGGAGTGAATTTTTATGTAAATAAACCGTGATTGGAAAATTAGATTCGTACCTATACAAATAGAAACATACATGTGGAATATACAGGGTGTCCCGTAACTCCTCGAGCACCCGGAAATGGGGGGTTCCTGAGGTGACTCTGAACAACTTTTTCCTTTACCAAAATGTTGTTTGAATCTTCATTTTCGAATTATTAACGAAAAACACTGGCCAATCAGAGCGCGCGCGAAATATTTATATTTCTTATTGGACTTAGGCCACTTTCAAAGTAATGGTTTTAATTATTCAACTAACTGCGAAAACTTGTGTGTCCAAAATTATCGTGTATACTCTGAATATACTTAACCGCAAATGTTGTTTATGACAGCTAACTTCAAGTTGTACACGTTACTACAGTCAACAAAAAATAATTGACAAATGGACTTAGGCCACTTTCAAAATAAACGGCTCAATTGTCCCTGCGGCAGCGGTTCGGTGGGTACGTCACGATGGTTGGTAAAAGAAAACCCGACCGGAGTTGTAGGCGTACTGGGTTTTTGTTGTGACTCAACGACGGATTTAACCGTGAGAGGTGGGATCGCAGAAAAGAAACACATTGACAGACTTCCTCTGTAATATATGTATATAAAGTTTTATACGATCACTATTTACACCGCGACACAACGTGGACGCCTCTCGTTGCGGCCTCTCGCCGCCGATCGTCACTTATTGGCGACGTACGCACGCACTGAAGCCCCGTATCGCAATCGGCTCCCATTTCCAACAGTTTTTATATTGTTAGGACAGGGAGACAGGAGTAGAGATGGATAAAGATAGAAGTAGAGAAAGTGGTGGAAACGGAAAATTTGTAGAAAGCGGAGCCGTTCGTCCTCGTGCAAACCTGAATGCCACATGTGCGCTTCTTAGGCTACTGGAGGACGGAGGCAAGTCTTAACCCGGGGAGAGACGAAAGAACGGAAACTAAAATCTGAAGGAGTTGGAAAAACGAAAGTTCGCGTGGAAGAACAAGGTTCGGTAAGGGCTTGCTGGAACACATTACCGTGGAACACTTTCGAAATGTAGGCAAGTCTTAACCCGGGGAGAGACGAAAGAACGGAAACTAAAATCTGAAGGAGTTGGAAAAGCGAAAGTTCGCGTGGAAGAACAAGGTTCGGTAAGGGCTTGCTGGAACACATTACCGCGGAACACTTTCGAAATGCATACGGAACACAGGTTGGGAACCACTGTTCTAGAAGAATGTAGGTAAAATAAATTGCGATGCCAGTATACAAAATCGAAGAAGCTCTAATTATAATACACCTACTCAAGATAATCCCACATCCTAATTAAAAGAACCAATTCTCATTTCACATCCCGGCCCTAAAAGCCCAATCGAGCTGGGCGCAATGATCAACCGAGTCTAGAAGGATCACCTAGATCATAATACTGAGCAGCAGCCGGCGTAGTCGAAATAAAAATTAAGCCAGCCATTAAACGGGAACATTAGGAGGGGGCCAGAAAGGGACTATAACCGGTTGGCCGGCTGATTAAAATAAATTGTCGGCGCGCGCGTTCCGTGAATAGGGCGAGATTAAAGAGCGGGCAGAGAATCGCGAGAGCCAGCTGAAAGTTTCAACCACGGGTCACGACCTTAATTTCTCCTCTCGCGCGCTTCTTCTTTGTCCGCTTTTGAGCCAGGAATATGGCCGCCTGTCGTCGCCGGGCCATGAATAAATAAAACGAGCCTGAACCAGAGGAAATTCAGCTGGGGAAGAAAAACAGGGAGCCAAAAGCTGGAGCCGTAGGTTGGACCAACGAAACTGACCTAATCAATCACTTAACGCATTGATCCTTCGTCGAGATCTTCATCTCTGTGCGAACTTACTTTGCCCCTTTTTCTCGCGAGATTTTTCAACGATCGCAAGTGATTCGTCACACGTTTAACTTTGCGTACATTAGTTGAAAAAGGTAGCTTTATTTTTAAAAAATTGTCGCGCGATTGGAGATACTTGTGTGTCTCGGAGAACATGAGAGAGCTTTCGTTAGCCAGTTAGAGCTCCAGTTTGCGCTTTGCTCTCTGGCAAAAGTTCATTTTCCTGTATTTCTTTTTTATTAGAAGTTCCTGAAGGTTGGAATTAGTTTGACGGTGACATAAGGGTCGATGTTTGATTCGGGTAGGGTCTCTGATGGGGTGTTTTTGATATTTCTGAGAGGAGTTTGATAGCTTCTGCTGGGGACCCGCGCAAGTTGTGCGTGACGGGTTATGGAATACTTTAGGAGCTCGATTTTCGTGAGTCTTGTGGACCTGGAATATATTCTGCCAGTGTTTGCAAAAGTCTGCAGTAATATCTAAATTTGTTTCTTTTTATTGACGCACACCGTTTTGAGAATCAATCGATCTTGGAGAGTTCTTGTTTTTGTTCATTTTAATTAATTCTGGAAAATTGTTCTACACATTTAACTTCCCATAGTTACGAGACTGTTTTAGTACTATTCAATCTACCGACCTTAAAAATAAGGTGAAAGTTGTTTGACATTTTATTTTCGATTGAAGTTCTCTTAGCTAGCGTAGATTTTTTTAAAATTGAGCTTTTAAGATTTCATATACCACCCAGAAACTTTTGGTATTCTAATGCATTTTGCCTAAATTCCCATAACACACAGTGTGGCAAATTTAATTTTCAATTTCTTATAAATGTTTCGTTTGGCGTTAGCGCAATTGATCACTATGTTGAAGAATAAGGTCGTAATTTCGTCGAAAAATAAATTTTCTTCATTTTGATACCAATTTCATTATTTTATCTGATCTCAAATTTATTTTGAAAATAATCCATCCTCGTATTTTATTTTTATTTTTTGCTATCGTACTTTGTACACATGTTCATTTTTATTCTTTCGTACTAAATGATTCAGCCCGTTGAATAAATAAGCAAAAGGTGTATTTATCGTCGTCTTTCAGATCTTATTTAAGATTATCATATTTTTAATGAAAACTTTGTAGATAGTCGGGTCGTAAACAGTTCATCAGGAGTTCATTTTCTCAGTTCCACGATGACACAACCTAAGCCTCTTTCATTTACTCGGTTTTTACAGTGCAATAACGTATAATGCTTCAAAGCAACAGACCTAACTGCATTTAATTCATCTCATGGCCGTGTTGCTTGAGCTGGATAGTCTCTTCGAAGGAAATAATCCTTCAGACACGACGTCTGAACAATTTGTTAGTTCTTAGTCTTGGAACAAAAGACAATTATAATGTGAATTAGCTTGGTATGCTTTGATGCTTCTATGTGGAGGAAGATTGAAGTGTCTTTCCCTTTTCGAGTAAACTCGGAATTTTGAAGTAATTGAGTTGAACTATGGACAATGGCGTTTGAGGTTAGATGCAACGATTGAGGTTAGGTTTAACAATGATTTCGTTTGGTCGTGATTGAATATTGCGGTAAATTTGAACAGTTCCATTAGTTGATAACCAAAATTCTACAACTAGTATCTTGGAATGAATAATAATTCTTGAAATATTATATTCATTTTTAAACGATGAAATATAAACCATTAAATTCAGAAACTAGTGTTTCGGAGTGAACAGTAATTTTTCAAATATTTTATTTTTTAACGATGAAAAATAAACGAAAATTCAGAAACCAGTGTTTTGGAGTGAGCAGTAATTACTTTAAATATTTTATTTTTCAACGATGAAAAATATGCGGTATTTGAATTATTATTATTTAAACGTAGAAATTTCTAAGCTCGATGTTACGTAAATTTAAGCGATAAAATGTGATCGACACTTGTGTAAGTTATGCTGCATCATTCTTTCCGTTTCGTTAAAAAGAAACGAGAACACATTTGCAAATAACGCGTGCAGGTTACAGAAGCGTGAAAATTAAACGATTCCGATGCTCGTAATTAACAAGGACCGGCGATTCAATTTCGGCGATCCCTTGTCATGCAAATGGAAAGTATTAATTAACATAATTTACTCGCGATGACGAAAAAACGATGCTCATTAAGTTTTAATCGCATGAACGAACGTTACGTTCTCACGCGTGTAACTTGCAGACACTTCGCGAGTAATCGAAACGCATAATCATTACGTGAACCAATGAAATTGCTATTATTTAGTACGAGAAAAGGAATTTGCAAAAACTATGGACACAATTTTTCAAATCTTTCTACCTTAAATACCTCATTTACACACTTATTCTCACAATAATTCATAATTATTGTATTTTCGTAACTTAGCGAATGACTAATAGTAATACCCATTTACTGAATAATACAATCATTCATTCTCATAATTATTCCAAGGCTCGTTCAATTACTCAACTACTCGTTTTCTTAATAATCCACTAGTTCTTATCAAAATTATTCAATGCTTTACTCAATTACTGAATTATTCATTTAATCGACAATCTACTCGTTCATTCTCATAATTACTCGATGACTTGCTCAATTACTCTACACACTACTCATTCGTTCACAAATTACTCAGCTACTCATTTACTCAACAATCCACTCATGCATTCTCATAATTACTCAGTGACTTACTTAATTGCAAACCTACTCAATTACTCAACGATCTACTCACTCATTCTCGCTGTTACTCAATGACTTACTCCACCACTCAACTACTCACGTAATGACTCAATTGTTCTCTACCTCAGAAATTCACACACTGAAACAATCAATAACTGAAAACTCACTTTCTGTCTACACGTGTACTCATAACTCAGCAACTTAATCACATTACGACTCATTTATCTACTCAAATATTCACCGAGTCACTCAGTGACTAACTCACTTATCCACTGAAACATCAATCATACATTCCCTCACCATGCTCAACAATCTACTAACTCAATTACTCAATTATTCAGCAAGCAACTCAACTAACTCACCGAATCATTCACTCTTTACCTCGTTCCAACACGTATACCTGCTGTTTCTACGTAACTTGAAAGTTTCGCCCCGCTGTCAATTATCGAAACGAATGTTTGCCCCATTTCTTACAAATGCCCCCTTTTCTTCAGCTGTTTCGCGACGAGAATAATTGTTCGTAACGGCAGACGGAGCAACGAAGATAATTCCTCGAACTTTACCCTTCCACGGGCTTTTTACCCGCGTCTATGATGAACCAGCCGCGAGCAGGAAACTACCTGTAATTACCCCCCACCTCTCCATCCCTTTCTCTGCACATTTTTCTACCGTGGAACAGCGATATCTCTCGGCGAGAAGAAATTCGCGCGCCGTGAGGCAATAAATGTGATTACCGAATCGCCGTGAGAAATTTACCGGCGTCGATCTTTCAATTTGGATTTTGATTTCGATCCTGGAACAACCGAGTGCACGGGAACTTCGGGTCTCCTGAACTTTCCATTAGTTTCCGTGGTAGTTGGTGAATAATTAATTCGACTATTTAAGGGCAAACCTTGTGAATAATTGAGTGGTTTCACGAATTTCAAATCGATTCCGTTATTCAGCCACTAATTCCCTCCGTTTCTCTTTTTTTCCCTTTCTTTCTCTTTTCGCGTGGATTTATTGAAATTCTATTTTTCCGGGAATATTTCGTGCGTTAGTTTAATCTCCAAATTAATTCAATTTAAAGAATGTTAGACTTATAATTTACACTCTTCCCCGTTATTCGTAATTTTATTTCGTTTCTTTAGATTACCTTTTTCTCAGAATTTTTGATTATAGGTATACAAATATACTATACATATGTACCTGTAGAATATGGAAGCTCATTAAACGTTCTACAATTTCCCTTCAGTGCATCTTCAGAATTTCATTTCATTGTCTCAGGCTATCTACTTCTAGAGTTACTTAATAAGTAACTTTGTAACTTTGCTGCAAGAACTTATTTTACTCCCCTTCGTCGTAATGTTTCAGTGGAAACAATAATATCCTGTAAGGACGTTGAATATTTCACAATGCGTCGTCGTCGTATCCTAAAAATTTTTTAATTTGAAGAGAAAATTTCATCTATAACACTTCATGAGGTTCTTCCGAACTCTGGAATAATATTTTGGAATTATGTAGGAACCGACGACGGAAAAATATTGAGGGACCCAACGAGAATCGAACCCGGGACATTCAGCTTAGCAAGCTGAGGCTTTGCGCGCTACGCTAACCACTCCCTCTCCATTCTCCCTTGGAGGTTTCCTATTTGGGTATGGAGGCCCCGATACTACAATTATTTAATAGGTGTCTATAGTCCGACAAACCTAAAGTGAAGCCCCTGACGTCACAGCCAAACAAAATGGAGGCAAAATAGGCGATTCAGGTCATTCCCACTACTCTTGGGTCTTACACTGCAGGCCCTTGAGGGGAAGTTGCGTTGTAGGTAAATGGTTTAGACAAACGAATTTAAGTCAGCTGTCGATAATGTAACACGCTGATAAAAGAACGGAAAACTAAAAATTATTTGGTCGCCTTGTCCTCTTACCTACGTTGGCGCGTAAGACGTTCATTTCTAAGCGACTCGTACACAATAAATTGTTATTGTAAAGGAAGCCTCAGGAAATGTATTAATATTTTTTAACAGTTAGAAAACTAAAATGTAAATATTTTTTTCCTATTTCTGGATAGTAAAAGTAGATTTCGGCGCATTAAAAAATTCCTTAAGGAGCTAAAAAATTTCTGGCTGCAATGAAAAATAGCGTGCCATCACAGACCGACAGCCACTATTTAATGTTAAAATTTTGAAAAATTTGACAAAATCAGACGACATGTCGTCACTTTAACCGTAATATTTCGGCTTTGTTTAAAGATAATATTTCGTTCTTGGGCTCATTTCATAGCAATAAACATAGCAATAATCGCTGCTAAAGTTTCAATTGCTAATTTGACACTGTTCCCGTTCATAGAATAATTTTGAAAAAATACCATTGGATTGCTTGAATTTTAACCTGTAAAATAAGCTTATCGAAATAATAGACAAATTTTGGGAACATGGGATAAAAAGATTAAGTTTACCATGATGCACGTCGTTTGGCGTCGCGCAGGCATCTGTTCGCCTGTTTATGGTGTCTGCGCGACGTAAACTTAATTTTTTTTCGAGCTCTTGAAAATATTATTCCGGTCAATCATCGACTGCTCATCTGTTTACCGACTGCTCAAACGAGACCCGATCATCTATTGTTCATAGAAGAGTAAGTGCGATAGCCTTATTCTATCCCTATTGGCTTCCTAACAGCGAGTCGTCGCAAGTTCCCCTACATCTCCCACTTTTAGGCCCTGCGTGACGTCAGAGGCTTCACTTTAGGTTTGTCGGACAGTACGTATCAATATTATACATTCATTTCACTCGTCCAATCAAAATTCTCTACTCAATATAAATGCTGTTCCAAATTTAGTCTTCTTCGCAATCTTTTCTCATTTCTTCGGACTATGTATATCTTCTCATAATTTCCCCAAAAGCATCTACAATTCCATCATGCAAATCCATTCTACTCATCTATTCAAAACTTTCCACAACAAATCTACGCAACATCAGCCTTGTTTCTCAGTCCACACCTTCCGACAATGAATCACACTATGTTTACATTACAGCTCGTAAGTATTTGTCCATGTACGTTTTCTCTTTATTCAAAGCTCTGATGAATTTTTCAGAAGAATTCTACTTTTTAAAAGAAGGCTTGCGAAACCAGTTCAATTTTCGACCTGTTTGTAACCTGTTTGTGAACCAATGTGTAAACAAATAAAGAAGGTCCAAATATGGGTTAGCACTTTTATTTCAGGATTTATTGTCAAATCTGTGGATGATTTTTAAGATATAACACTTGAATATTAATAACATGTTTGCTATATGATATGAAATAAAACTAAGCCGAACAAAAGTAGTGTATATTGCAAATTGTGTATTTAAAATAAAAGGGAAAATCTTGATTTTTAGAAAAGTGGTCTAAATATGGGCCACTTGTGAAATAATCGATATGAAAAGAAAGGACAGCATATTTTCAGGTTGAAATATTAGGTTGAAGTGTAAAATTTATCTACGTATAAAAATGTAAGCTTAAGCTTAGATGCTATTTACAATATTTACAATCTATTTGTAATAGTCACGAACGTATATATCGTTTTCAAGATTTTGTATATCTTTCTTTTTAATGTTTTGGTATTTTTCTTATTACAATTCTCATAGTCACCGAGTTCTAATACTGGCTAGCCCCATATTATAAAGCTACTAGCTTTGTAGCCCATATTTAGATCATTTGACGATGATATTCATTACAAAACTTATACTAAAAAGAACCTCACAATGTCAGCAATGCATTACTCTTAGTTAATTAGCTTAGTCAATTGCTGAAACAATAAAACGAACCTACCTGAAAAATGTTTCGAAATAGCGAAATAAGAGAAACGACACTATCTCCTCCGTAACACATATTTTGTTCATAATTCCTAGTTTCGTGCTATTTTCAACAGGGTCAAGCACTTGACACATTCGATACTTCAACTAGCCCATACTTAGACCTTCTCCTCCACTTACAACCAAAATTCTTCACTCAAACCATCCTAAATCTCTTACAATCATCCGGCAAGTATCAATAACCCATCGTTCCCGTGGAATTACGTTCGAACGGGCGAAGATAACGAAAAGTGGTCGTCCCCCGTCGCGATAATGTCTCGATTTCCGGCCACGTAACCTCGTCCCTCCTCCCCCACGCCCCTCTGAAACCGTGGTTCTCGCCTCGAGGCTCGGTCGCAGCGTGGTCATGCTCAATGGCGAATTGTCGGATGCCGGGCCTCGACAAATAGAGACAATTAAGCGGCTAATATGAGATGCCCCTGCCGTGTGCGTTGCTCCCACGAGTATACGGGTGAAAGCGAGGCAAGGGATGGCTCGCAACAATGCTGCGCCACTGCAAACACCACCGGGGAAAAGCAACAATGCACCAGAGCTACACACGGCTCTGTCACTTTTTTTCCTCCCCCTCTTTTTTTTTTTTTCCCCCCCCCCCCCCCCTCTCTCTCTCTCGCTCGCTCACTCGCGCTCCTGCAGATGCCATTTAGAGATCGTATTTTTGAGCTGAGCTACTGTACGACGGGACGTGTGATTATTGCAATTGTCGGAGGATTTTCAGCGTCTGTGTTCGATTTTGCGAGGAGTTTTCTTGAGAAATCTTTGGGGATAATTGCGGAGGGATAATTGCACAGTGATTGCTCAGCGTTGGGTTTGAAGAAATCGTAAAGTGATGTTTTCAAGGGAAGAGAAATACGGCAAGATCTATTACAATTAACTAATCGTGAAAAAATAGTAAGATTGATTTGGTTAGTGATTGTTGAAACGTGGGTTGGAAGAAGCGATGGATTTTTTTGGAAATGAAATTCGAAATGTGAATGGAAGAACTGAGGGATTCCAAGTCACTGTTTCAGGTAGCAGAAGGTAAAATTTTTAGGAAAAATGGAACCTCTATTTGTATATATGTTCTTAACAATTATGAAATTATTGTTCAGGAATATTCGAAATGAGTATTTTGAGCATTTATCGATACAAAATTAATTTTTATTTTACAAATCACTTTTCCTCCTTCTGGATTACTAGAATTGCTCTAATATCGACAACAATTGCATACAATGGTACTTACCACATTGTTTTGTTTTGAACATGATTGTTTTAGGAATATTAGAAATGAGTATTTTGAGCATTTATCGATACAAAAATAATTTTTATTCTACAAATCACTTTTCCTCCTTCTGGATTGCTAGAATTGCTCTAATATCGACAACAAATGCATACAACGGTACTCACGACATTCTTTTGTTTCGAACATGATTGTTTCAGGAATATTAGAAATGAGTATTACAAAATAATTTTTATTCTACAAATCATTTTTCCTCCTTCTGGATTGCTAGAATTGCTCTAATATCGACAACAATTGCATACAACGGTACTCACGGCATTGTTTTGTTTTGAACATGATTGTTTCAGGAATATTAGAAATGAGTATTACAAAATAATTTTTATTCTACAAATCATTTTTCCTCCTTCTGGATTGCTAGAATTGCTCCAATATCGACAACAATTGCATACAACGGTACTCACGACATTGTTTTGTTTTGAACATGATTGTTTCAGGAATATTAAAAATGAGTATTACAAAATAATTTTTATTCTACAAATCATTTTTCCTCCTTCTGGATTGCTAGAATTGCTCTAATATCGACAACAATTGCATACAATGGTACTCACGACATTGTTTTGTTTCGAACATGATTGTTTCAGGAATATTAGAAATGACTATTACAAAATAATTTTTATTCTACAAATCATTTTTCCTCCTTCTGGATTGCTAGAATTGCTCTAATATCGACAGCAATTGCATACAATGGTACTTACAACATTGTGGAGTTGTTATCTCAGTTCCTGAAAATTTGATACTCACAAAATTGTGATACAGAACCCTTCAATTGTCGCTTGATGATTGTTCAGGCTCTTTGTTGCTGGAATTAAGAAATTATATTTGAATCCAACGTAATTCACAGTTAGCCTACGATAGCCTCCAGCGAAACGTTCAAGTTTCACTGTCTACGTTAACCTTGATAAATTTCTTTTTCTGTTCGCAAGTAGTTAAATCAAAGTTTTGAAAAGATTTTTAAGCTTGAAACGCTAGAACACTGATAAGTACACCGCGAGTGCATTAGTTGCTGTGGAAATAAAAGCTGAGAAAAGTGAAGGAAATTTTTCAAGCAATGTTCAAGCGAAACTCCAGTCCAATTCGTTCAAGTTAAAACAGCCACTGTAATTGCATTTTATTTTGACAAATTTCGCGTTGTACAGTTTTTTCCTTGTTACTCTAATCCCACCTGACATTCTCTCTCGCTCCCTCTCTCCCTCCTTCTCTCTCTCAATCTATTTTTTCTTCCCAGTGTCCCGGGGGTCTCTTCGTTTCCCTTGCCTCTATCTCGTTCCGCCTGCACCATCTCTCATTCCTTGCTTTATATTTCCTGCTTTCTCCTTCTCGTCTTCTCGTCCCCTCGCATTTCTCTTGCACCCTCTTCTGTATGAACACGGAACAGAGAATTCCACCCTCGCTGCGCCTCGAAACCTCGAAAGTCATCATTTTCTGTTCTCCGTCAGAATTTTTAGCGAAGGATATGTTATCTTCATTCTTCAGCAATTGCCCAAACGAATGTCCCGTTCTTTACACAATCTTTTCAATTATTTCAGTCGATATTTTGCAACTTTTTGAAATGGACAAAATTTTTTCTAAATTGCACCAAGGAATTGGAAAATTATCCCACTGATTCTCTAAGGGTTAGCCAAATTAATGTCGCTTTCTTTGCAAATTTTTTAAATCATTTCAATCGATATTTTGCAACTTTTTGCTTTGGGTTAGAAATACCACGAAATTTGCACCCGTACAATAGGAAAATTATCCCACCCCCATGAATCAAACATTACGATCAAGGGAAACCATTCGAATACCATAGAATTCACCCCTTAACGACTGCAGAACCACAATTCCCTCCTTTTCTTTCCCAAACTGCGACCAAACAGCAACAAACGTAAACCCACCCCCAGAAACAGCGTGCAAACAGAACGATCCCCGAAATCAGCGGGCTAGGGTCGTCCTGACCGCGCACACGTTTCTGGAATTGCGTTAAACGGCCGAACGAAAGCGTGAAATAACGTTGTGATTATTGTCATCGCCACCCTCTTGTATCTACAAGCCATGAAATAGATGCACTCGTTGAAGACACAAAGCAAAGCTTATTTTTGTTATGCTCTGGGTAATTGCTTGTGATAATTGCTATTAGAGCGATGGTTAGGGGAGTTTCGATCGTGTCGTTGTTTCCTGAATAACTTGGTTGCAGCGTAATGAAATGATGAGATTTCTATTTTAACTGACCCGCATGATACAGGGCTGAAAAATGTGTTTATGAAGTTTAACTCAGTTTGCTTATTCTTAGCTGTTTACACTGAAATAAACGAATGTCAAATTTGTATTTTTCTCAGTTAATTTGAACGTGTACCGAGACGTTGCTATATACGGTGTCCCAAATGAGTTATTGTCGTATCTTCCTGAGCCTGTTTTTCTGGTCTTTCACATCTTCTGGACGCAACACATGTATCCCTTCTACAATTACGCCACAAATACGCAATTTCCAGCTTCTCATCACAAAGTAACCCATTATACCCTCAATGAACACGAATTTCTCCAATCGAGTACATATTCCATTAATTTCTATCGTCTGACAATAGAAGTTCGCAATAGGATAACGTAATCAGCGTTCTTTCCCAGTTTCAATCCAGGAACAAACGTGTACATGGTTATGGTAGGTCGACGGCAGGGGGTGGAATTTTTTTCGTCGCCCGCAGGCGGTTGATTTTCCCTCCTCGCCCCCCTACGTGTCTTTTCTCCTCGTTATTTGTCCGGTTCAGCGGCGCGTTCAGGGGCGTAGCTCGATCTGGGTGGATGATATCGACGCCTCCAGGGGCTGGGAACGCGTACGATGGGAATTTGTTGCGCGCATCCCCTTTACAGTCGATTGTTTAATTAGCTGATCCCAGCCGGTAGAATCTTTTGCGTGGTTCTCGCCGCCGGGAACGCGTTGATTGAAGATGTTTTCGGCTAACTGGCGAATTAATTGAAATTGTCGGTAGCAGGCAACGGTGCTGAGAACCTATTTCAAACTCCCCCTTTCCAATATAACGACGCGTAATGTTTGTTCGGCATGATTTCATTATTTCCTGGTACATTTTACTTCGTATCCCCGTATTAACGTCAATTTTCTGCTTTACTAACTACTGTACTGATACGGGTCAGTCAGAAGCCAAAAATGATTAACTCTACTTTTTCATGTCCTTCGAATTTTAGTATGAAAGCACGTGCTTGGTGCTTAAGTTTTCATAGATAAAACAAATTTAGTAAATTTTATTTTATGGAGTTAGTTTGGCGTCTGAGTGGCTCGTATACTGGTATACTACTTACTGTACTGAGGACTGTACTGCTGTATCAAGTACTGTACTACTACACTGAGTACTAAAGTACTATACTGTGCTCTATACTATTACTATACTGAGTGCTGTACTAGTACACCGAGTACTACCACACACTACTTTACTACCACACTGAGTACTAAAATACTATGCTGAGTACTATGCTACTATAACGAGTACTAAAATACTATACTGTGCTCTATGCTGTTACTATACTGAGTACTATACTACTGCACTGAGGACTAAAATACTGTGCTGAGTATTATACTACTGCACTGAGTACTAAAATACTATAGTGTGCTCTATGCTTTTACTATACTGAGTACCATACTACTGCACTGAGCACTAAAATACTATGCTGAGTACTATATTACTACACTGAGCACTAAAATACTATGCTGAGTACTACCACACACTACTATACTACCACACAGAGTACTATACTACCACACTGAGCACTAGAATACTATGCTACTATACTGAGTACTAAAATACTATACTGTGCTCTATGCTGTTACTATACTGAGTACTATACTACTGCACTGAGGACTAAAATACTATGCTGAGTACTATACTACTACACTGAGTACTAAAATACTATAGTGTGCTCTATACTGTTACTATTCTGATTATGATACTAAATACTATACCAAGTACTGTGCTCTTACTATACCGTTATGCTTTCTCCTATAGACTAGTAAATCTATTGCTGTGTTAGCTGCTATACTGCTATGCTATTGCTACTGCTATAACACTAAGAACAAAACTACTATACAGGGTGTAGAAATGAATTCTTTTCGACTGGATTTACATAATTTATTCGAAGCCACCAAGTTTCTATCGCGATGGTATTCGTAAACTGTGAGAAAAATGTCAAAAGATCATCAGCAATATTTCAAATTATTTCCACGATTGATTTGTTTTCATTCCTTTTAAATATACCATCGATTGTACCAAACAGTCGGAAAAAATTCATTTCTACACCTAATAATTAAGAACGTAACTCTCATGCCATCGTACAGATGTAGTATATCAATGTAACGTGTTACACTCTGATTATCTGACTACTATACACTACCAATAACGCATCTATTACACTCTCATACTATAGTTCTATATCGCACTACCCACGCTCTAAAAGAAACACACCTGCTATATCCTCCTTCGCACAAAACCTCTTATTTTTCCCCGGATAAAAGGTCCGTCGAAAGGCTTCGAAGATTAATCAGATTTCGCGACGTAAATATAAAACGAACGTGGAAGGCTGATCAAGCCTCGGGAAATCCAATAATTTCGCGCTTCCCTTCGAGACTAATATCTTCGTAAAAAATCTCAGGCCACCCTACCCACACCGTTCACCGTCAAAGAAAGCTTTCCAGTGGAAAAACGGGCACAAAATGTATATCCGATTATCCGGCGCGCGCGCGAGCGACGTCTTATCGCTCGCTACACGATTTTCCTTTTCGTCTTTCGCCACGCGACAAACGACACGGGTTAAACGAGTTCCAGCGGTGTAATCAAGTATCAGCGGTGGTGTTTCTGAATTAAAAGCCGCGCCCCCGTGCTTTCAGCGGTCCGGCGTCCATTTTGGAAGTAAGCAAGGTGAGGCAAACGTGATATCTGATTTTCTTTTCTGTTCGGGCGTTACGAGATTTTCTTATGGAACGTGGAACACAGCCGGCTGTCCTTTTCACAGAGGAGACAGGATAATGGAATTAAGGTTGATTAATAAGTTGAGAGAGGAAGGAAGTTCGGAGGAAGTTGGAGGAAAATAATTATGACGAATGTCCCGGGCTTGCAGGGTTTAATTCGTCGATTCCTCGATGGGCGAATTATACTCTGTTAAGAATTAAGCTGGTTTAATGAAGTTCGAAGGGAGAGAAAAGTAGCCTTCAACGTGGAATCTCGAAGAATTTATTTTTCCTCGTTGGATCCCGTTTCTCGCCGACCATTCTCCCTCGAAACGGAAGAATTTTACTTTTGTTCACGGGGAACACAGGCTTTAATATTCGCGAAACTTTACTTCCGCGTATTTCGATGTATTTGTTTAACAGTGTTCGTTTGAAATTCTGCGTCGCTGATGTGTCTCGAAGCGAGGCTCAGACAATCTTTTCGAAACTTTATCGGTAATAATTATCGGTGAGATCGTGTGGCTGCTTTGAAATTACAAATTAACCCTTTCACTGTGGCATTCGACTTCACATATTCAGCACGAGTGCAAAATTATTCATATTTTTGTTCTAATAAGGAAAATTTACTTCGCTCCAAATCTGATGGAATAACAAATCTGAGTGTTCGTGATTTGCGAACTTCGCGACGCGATGCTTAATTCGACCGGTGCGCAAAGAATTCACGAACTGCTCTCGCGGCAAACTAATGGCACGAGTGCTGTTTAAATTTGTAGATGAGATTTGTGGTGGGTGAAAAGAGATATATGTTTTACACGATAGACAAATACTGGCTGATTGGTGGTGACTGTTACTTTTTATTTTTCGTGATGTCTCAAAGTTGGTGATAGAATCTCTGATAGAATCTGTCTGTTTCTGTGTGTGTTTGTGTTTTTATAAGTTCGGTGTGTACCGTGATTGGTGGTGTGAAATGTGTGAGAAGTGGTGGGAGTATCGGTTGATTGGTGTTTGGGACGTGTGGTAGGGTTTGTCTGGTGGAGTCGAAGTGGGGAAATTGTTGCTAAAATTGTTATATTAGGGGATGGGAAAATCCTGAGGTCGGAAGGTGGTTTATGAGTGTAGTGCATGTGGTGTCCAGATGTAGGGTATTCGACTTTCTAAGGTAATAAAACAATTTGCTGATGGCGAGGAGAGAGACCAATTTACGGAAAATATATTATTTGTGAATATGGTAGGGCTCCATTGTTCGAGTCCTCGGTACGGTCGAACACTGAGAAATAATCGAGAAGAGAAAGAGTTACAGAGGGCAACAAGTGTTCAAAAATATAGTAAACGTGTTTTTGTGCGGCAATAGTTTGACTAAAATATTGCGTTATTGACACGTATTAACAAATTCTGATTAGAATAATATTGCAATATTTCCTACTTTTTCTTTTACAATAATCCAATATATTTTTAACAGAACTTGTAACAGGAGCAGGTTATATCTCAGACAAGAGGGGAAATTTGCGAATTCCCTTTACTATTTAAAGCGTAAAATTTACTCCTTGGTATAATCCTTGGGCTGTTAATTAAGCCAAGTCTCGCGTGGAGCGTAAAATTTATGAATATCCTGAAAATTCCTTGGAAAGACACCCTGTTACTGTCCAGTCGGCTTCGTTAATGCCTCGACAATAGCTTAAAGCTGGAACACGAAGCTATTAGCTTCAATTAGGAAAGAACTTTTATGTAGCTCGGAGGAATTGAAAATGTAAATTAGATTAGGAATTTTCTCTCTACCTTTCGCCGGAAGTTTAGCGTTTCGACGATGTACAAAAGATTTCTAGCATTCCTACAGCCTCCGGTACACCAAGAATGTCGTGAGAGAGTTGAGCGGCGGGAGTAGTGGGGAGTCGAGGCAAAAGGAAAATACTTTTGATATTTCCGCCCCTCTCTACCGAGCCTCGATAATGAAATCCTACAAAGACTTGAAATTGAATATTTTCTTTGTATAACGGGGCTTTTAAGCGTTCCGACATTCTCAAACTTAACGGATCCTCGTTGCAACGGAAGTTTCTAACGAACGCGTCCGCGATATCGACCCGAATTCCTTTTCTTCTAAATTCCATTGTAGAGGCGGCTCTTTCTGTCTTAAGTGTCTTTGACGGAAGTTCTCTGCGTCGTTCGAAGGTCTTGTTCAAGCCAATCTCGAAGGTACTGCGCGTGCACGAAATTGCAAGGCTACGATATACCGCGTGTTGTATTAAGGGGCCTTTCACCTTGGAAAAGGATCGAAAAATCGATCAGCTGCATTTAACATAACCTACGCGAAGAAGGAATAACTGACGAAGTTACTAATATTTTGTCATCGTTTATTTCGTCACGTTTTCTTCGAAATATGGCAAATGCATTTGTAGAGTTTCAAGTTGCTCGGTTAATTAGATAAATTGGAAAAAAATCTTAAAGATACCCTGTAGACGCAAGGTGTCTCGCCTAAAGATCGACTTTTCAGGGCTAACTTAAAGCGTAAAATTTGCAATAATAATATTACAAATTACACTGGACAAAATTTTTTTATTGTAGTCTGAGGATGTACCTTTCTGTTAAAAACATAAGTATCAAGATATCTGTACTAGTTTAGCCAAAAAAAATTGTCGAACGTCGCTTATTTTTCGGGCTTGCAAACTGGTCTGATCATGTACCGCGTTGACCTGTACTACTTACAGTCGTTCTGCCTGGTAAAACATCGTGCATATTTAGCCAAAAGTTTCCAACTTCATTTTTAAGTAAGAATGACTTGAGTAGTCTCTGTGCTGCTTGAACTGGCATACACAATCCAGCAAACCGTCGTTATTTTCACTAAATAAGGGGTAAACATGTGAGGTGAAAAAGAATTGAACACTATCCATTTAGGATCGAATCGTAATTTCCCTGCATTCAACGGAACAATATGTCCTCTCTTGTTTAATACCGCATGAGAAAATTCTGCATTTCGCAACTTCCAACAAAAAGAACGTCGATTCTCGTAGCTTCATGAAGGACCAGAAGGATCGCAGATATTTTTAAAACGAGCATTTCCCCCTTTCACCGACGACCGCGAGCACTCGGCGTGTTGAAGGACTTAAAGGAGCTCGCGGCTCGATCGAGGGTGGAAATTTGGAAAATAGACGTGGCCTCGCTTGAAACGCTCGCCTTTACGCGCTTTCTCGCGAGCTTTCACATCGCTCAGTGTCGAGATCTTGCCTTGAAGCGGCAGAAGAGAAAGAGGCGAGTGAGAGAGAGAGAGAGAGGAAAAAGAAAGTAGCAGAACGAGAGCGCCGTTCGACGTTTCAATGCAAAAGCATCCTGCCGCAAGGATCTTCTCGCTGCTTATTTTCCTGGCCGCGTTCGAACGTTCTCCATTAGCGTTTCTTCGTTCCGCTCTCTTTTCCGCGTGGAAAATGGCCGCGGTTGCAGGGAGAGCGTGCAAAATTCCCCTTGAAACGCTGGATTCCTCCCCCCCTCTACTCCGAACGATAAACGAATCACGATCGAACGTGTGTTATTGTGTAAAAAAATCTATAATTGAATCTATACCGGGTAACGCTGTTACCGTTTCGAATGAATAGTCGTAAGAAATATGAATGCGACGACGCAGCTTTCTTGAAAATCTTCCACGCATCTAGGACGAGTTTGAGAATTTCGAGACGCCTGGAAATGATGAAATGAAATTTTTCCAAGACGTGCTTCTATGCTGAGAGGCGAAGACAGGACGCCTTCGAAGTAAATTGAATCGTTGGGAAATTGCAGAAAAAAATGTTTCGAGCAGGTATTAGAGAGTGTACTTGGAGTTGCTCGTTCGTAAAGCGTGATGAGAAATGAAGATAGGCAGGATACATATCGTTCGTGAGTTTTAGGACACCCGTTATGTAGCATGTTTCAAAATATTTCACGTCAAAGAAAAATACTTTGTCAAAAGTATCACTTTTAATACATTCAGAACTTCCTTGAAAAGTATACATTTATATAAACTTTTCTCTCTTTTTGACATGTTTCATATACGCAGTACGTTGTCTTTTTCTTGTCTTATTTGATACAATTCTGAAGTATCCTGTGTGTAACGTTGTTAAATAGTGCAACGAGGAGGCAGCAAACGACAGAACTGTATCTGCTTAACGAACGTTCAGAATGATCACGAACCAGTAGGAATTCTGAGAAGAACGCGATGGAGTTCCCCATGGAGTTCTTGTCCCTGCCCTTTCAAACGCTGCTCAACCCCTCAGACGTTCACAAGGGGAGGCTTCTTGCATCTCCCACATCCTGTGGGAGATTTCGTGGCTGCATTCTACTTGACGTGCATGTGCATCCTGCTCTCGGCGAGAGTACTGTGGTAAATAATAGATGAATCGATAGCCAGGCCAGTGGAGCATAGAAGTATTAGATGCAGTGGTTTTTCTAACTCAGTAATTTCAACAATAATAACACACGCACGCGTACACTCTTGTTACACAGTGATAAAGAAAAAAAAATATATAGCATCCCATTTAAAAAGAGTGGAGATAACTTTGAAATCTCCACTACGCCTCTACTCTGTGGAATGCAAGTTTTGTGTGCAACATTTTTTCGTGTTTTTACAAATAACGGAAATATTTAAGGTGGACAAAGTTATTGTCCTACCCTCACATGTGATTTTTTCACCCTCGCTTATGTCTCTATTTCTTTCACTCTAGACGAACATTATTAACCAACCTTAGGTCACGTCCACCAAAATCCTCGGATGGCCACGTATCCTTCGTTCACACGACATTCTCACGTACTCTGTCCCAGACTAAACACTCACAGAAATTCTATGTACACCCATGTAAGTCATGGGGCACTACCTTACCGTTTTACAATAAATCAGGTTTAGATGAAAGATTTAGTTACTTATTTCGATATGAACCGTTCTATCGATAGCAATTATATTTAAGGAATATATTCTTATGGATATGGCTGGTATTTTATTATAATTAATACAAAAGAAAACTGAAGCATTTATAACGAGGTTCAACACCAGAAATTGTCGGATGAACTAGACCGAAGTATTCGGAAACAGTGTTCAACGTGACAAAAAGATCTGTGGACACATTTGAAGCGATCCTGGAGAGAAATCCAGGAAGAAACTTTAAAAAATTATTTCGAGTCGTTATCGTGAAACGAGGAGCGTACATTGACCAAAAAATTGAAAACTTTGTGTATACAATTTTCAATATATTTCAACGTTAAAAAATTATACTCGGTGTAATTTGTAAATAATCGTTTGATTTAACAACCCGAGTGTATAACTGTGTTAATTTGAACGCAAACCTCAAATTAGTAGGTGTCCCATGACTTACGGACATACACTACCGGCCAAAAGTTTGGAATCACTTGCCGATTTCTATTAAAATCGAATATACCGGTAAATTTTGGAAAGATCCATCGTTAATATATCAGATGTTAACAAGTTCAATTATATTTTAAGAGATTTCAGCATTTTCTTATGTCCATAATACCATTTTATAATTCATACACTCAGTTTAAGGCAACGCTCGGAATGAACTTTTCTACTGCCGGGAAACACTCTGTTTTCGCCTTATAAAGCAATTCGCGATTCTATTGTTTACCAATAAGCGTCTAATGTTACAGTATTAGATTCCAATTGGCTGGTCCGGGGGCCCAGAAAATGTATAAATCCGACATTTGTTATACATTGCCACCATTCTCGTGGACGAAGAATAGAAATTAGTATTGAAACTCGAAGTGCAATTATCACACTTAGAAAGGAAGGTTATTCTTTGCGGAATATTGCAAGGAAATTCAAAATATCCTACAAGGGCGTGCAGGGTACAGTAAAACGTAAACAAACCACGGTCAGGAAGACCCAAAATCACGTCGAGAGCTGAAGATGTAAGAATAAATATTATTTGCAAACGAAACAGACGACTAACGGCCTCGGAAATTCGTTTCTCTTAATTTACGTAGTGATTCCAAACTTTTGGCCGGTAGTGTATATACTTTAATAATGTAAGCGTGTAGTTCAATAAAACCCCAACATGAAATAACTTCAATTTTTTATGCAAAAAAAACGTACTTTCAAAATGTTTACGTTAACAAGGTTTTCATTTGACACGAAAATTTGTTTGGAACATTTATCGTACAGTGTTTTTTCCTTACGAACGTTTCCGGAGGTAAGGAATGATACTTGAGATGTGTCTTTTGGTTTTACTTGTCCTCGTAAAGTGTGTGTTTTGAACTATCTTATTTTGTGGTGGTGCGTGGGTATATATTAGGTTGGTGTGTGTTCTGATTGGTTGGACGTTGAAGGTGGTGGAAAAGAAGGTCTCGAAAAATGCGGAGGTGTGATTGGACATTAGGAAACTAGTGGAAGGAGAACGTGAGGGTGAGGGTGGTGTGCAAAAGTTTAAATAATTTAGGGAAAACCCGGAAAGGGGAAAGGGATAGGAAACCTGACCAGGGAGCGACTCGAACTATTTTATGATAGGGAAGGAATGTGTTAGGGGCTAGGAAGACGGTTGGAAAGGACTGTTTATTATTATATGATGTGTGACTGGCCGGTGGGCTGCGCGACCGGACAGTGTTAATAAGTAAATGTTGTTCAAATTATGTCGTGTTTTATGTCATTTTCATCAGAAAAATCTCATCAATATGTTAAGAAAAATTTCGGGATAAAAAAACGTAAAATTAAAAAAGTTAATATTTAAATCGCTTGGTTGCCTCGACTCACGTTTCATATTTATCTTTTATTCGCTGTCCTTGTCTACGTTCCTTGTGGCGAATATACTGTATATATTATTCACGCATTCACGTATAGCTCGCAGAGGCATGCTTCTCGTTTGATTTTTCTCCCAAGCTGAGCTGTCTGTTGTGTACTTGAATTCGGTGCACTAACTTCTTGTATGCAGCGGCACTTAATTCACACGAATGAATATGCGAAGTACGTAAATTGATTCGAAATCCACGCACAATTGGAACCGCTTTATTCGAGGGAGCACTGAATCTTCTACAAACTATGATAGCACGGTACAAACTTCATTCGTCGACGCACTCGTTCGGTAGGCCCGTAAGCATTAACTGCGTACGTGACGGTCTTCCCGATTTTTTCTCCCTGTTACACGAAGCAGTTCTGGGAAAAATCCTAGACGTATTAGTGACCCTCAAGTATGTACTTGGGCCTAGTCAACCTCGCGTACCAAACATTGAGCGAGGCTCGCGATGTTTTTTCTAATGAAACATAAGAAACTCGAGCAAAACATAAGAAATTAAACCGAACATAAGAAACTCGAGCAAAACATAAGAAATTCGAGCCGAACATAATAAACTCGAGCCAGAGTCGTTGTCTGTATTATGTAGATGGAACTAAACACGAAGCTACATGTCATTTTGAAAGTAAAACTATCGCGAGTTGCTCTCGAGAGTATCTCTCGCGAGTGGACACTGCCCCTGAGCTTGACTGTCGGAGAGCATAGCTCAACTGTCGGAGAGTAAACGTGTTGCGACCTTCTCTCGAATGGATACGTAATCATACTGCTGTCGGACAATAGTTTTTCAAACACGAATCAGTTTCGTATTCTTGAGAATACTCTCGTGCGAGTAAAAAAATTTCGGGAAGAAAAGATTGATCGAGAAATGAAATTACCGATTTAATCACTCACCCTTCGTTGAAGAAAAATCGGTGTTGTGGAATCCAAAGGATGTAGAATATCGTAACAGAGAAAATTGTGAATATATGATAAATATGTAAATTGATTCGAAATGAACATGAAAATTTTTCAAAAAAATATCCGCGTATAATCGAAAACGCGTTGTTCGTGCGAGCACTGTATTCCCTACAAGACTATAATCGCGCAGTACATATAAGCCACGTTCGTCGTTCGTCAAGGCACTCGTTCGACAGCCTCGTAAACACCAACTGAGGACGAGTCGTCCTGCCCGATTTCTGATCGCGGTACGCTCGCAACTGTTCCGGGAAAAATTCTAGGCCTTAACTTCTTCGAACTCGTGATATTTCTTGCGTGCCAAACATAAGAAACGCGAGCCTAGGTTGCTGTACGTACATCGAGCCAAACATAAACCTAGCTGTCTGTTCGCGCACAGAAAAGAGTTAGCGGGAAAAGAATTTTCTGATTTGATATTACTTTTATTGGCAAAACCGAGAACAAATGTCACACACGTGGTCTTAATACAATACAATACGCCATACTTTTTTTCGCTCGACGCATGCGCGATCGCCGCTCCGCGGACGCATGCGCAATTGCCGCTTGGCGAACGCACGCCGATCACGGTAAAAAAACGCGCGCCTTTTAAATTCAAACCGTTACACTGTCCTTGTTTTGATAGTAAAACTATCGCGAATTGCTCGCGAGTGGACACTGCGTCTGAGAATGACTGTCTGAATAAACAGTTGCTTTGCAAACACGAAGCAGTTTCGTATTCTTGACAGAACTTTCGTGCGAGTTAAAGAAGGCAGGAACAAAAATTAGCGGAGAAATGAAATCACCGATTTAATCACTCTCTATGAAGAAAAATCAGTGTTGAAAGCGAATATATTATAATTATTGCAATCCATACTTATTCTAATATATGTAGGTTAAAAAATGTCAAAAACAAAACGAAAGTGTTGAAAGTAATCGTGGTAAGATTAACATAGAATACTCTGTACAACCGAATTTCGAAGAAAAGTAGGTACAGGAGGAACGTTAGCCTCTCCGTAAGGTAGAGAAACGTTGTAGCCATTGTTCAGCGATACCTTTGTCACACGCGAGATAATTAATCGATATTTGCCTCAGTTCTTCCGCGCGAAACTTTTTTGCAATTTCGACCGGTTAGCTATGAGGTTTGTAACGAGTTGCGCCGAGAGGATATAATAAAACTCGAGGCAAAATTAGCCCGTCGAAGGTGGAGAAAAGGGGGAGTTTTTTAATTAGGATCCCATCGGGGACCCCTCGACCTCGTTAATAGATTCTTTTTTTCCGCCGAACTTTGGAACGGCGTAACAACGCCACGGAGTCGGGGCGGTTTTCAAATTTGCATAGGGACTGTAACCACCGGTTACGCCAGACAAGACATATTGTATGCTTATTTCGAGTATCCGGAGGCGGTTCTGTAATTCCACTGCCCTAGAAGAATTTCAAGTTACACTTTACAACCTTCCCGATTCGACGGAATTAATTGCAACCATTATTCCACACTCGTTGCTTGACTATTTTGGAAAGTAAATGTGCTTTTAAAAGTATCACCTATCGGTCTTTATTTCACACGTTAAATTACCAAAATCTTTGTTTGACTTTGAAAAATAGACAATCATTCTGAAAGAAACACTCTCGTCGGTCAAACCTTAAATAATAAAAATCCAAAATAACTTTTTTAAACAGTAAGTAATGACTTTGTTAACTTCGTTAAAATGATAACTCTTTTGTCATCTCCAGATGCACGTCCTCGAAACATATATAAACACCTCAAATTTCACACGTTAGATTACCAAAATCTTTGTTAGACTTTGAAAAATAGACAAGCATTCTGAAATAAACACTCTCGTCGGTAAAACCTTGAATAATAAAATCCAAAATAGTAACTTTTTCAAACAGTAAATAATGGCTTTGTTAACTTCGTTAAAATGATAACTCAAAGTCATTTCTTTTTTTACTTTCAATACCACTGGAAATAACTTAGGTGTTCGTTACAAATGAAACACCCAGTTGGGAAGAAATTCGTTGCGAGATTAAATCGTTACGAACTTATTTGAAACACGCTTGTAAATCAACATGTGCGTTTCACCGAACGAAATCCATCAGTCTGTGGATTTATCCATATTGATTCACGCAGATCGAGGCTATTTCAACACAATATCGCAGGAAACGCGGCGTGAGCAAACGAATTTCCGTCAAAGATTCGCCATCATCCGTGCAGAAAAATCCGACAAACAAATCCGAAATTCCGTATTGTTCAATTTGGTAACACTTTAAAGAGCACGGCAGGAAGCGGGACTCTGGTCGGCTTATGGTCGGCACTCTCGTCGATAATGCACACCGTGGCACGGATTTCTGGCCGCGGAAATATCGCGCGAATCCATTTGGAAAAACCTTTGCTCTTTAACGTTAAATCTTCCTTTTTTTTTTCTCGTTCCTCCTCTCGTTTCAGTCTCGCCTTAATCCTGTTTCCAGCTCGACGCCGCCGCGGCGAGCATTATCGTTTTTATTTCTCGCGGCGAAATGGCCCCTGTGGCTCGTGAATTATTTTCACGATCGAGAATCGCGCGAATTTTCGCGTAGCTAATAATTCACACGGAGCCAGCGTTCGCTTTTAGCGGTGGAGGAGCGCGTAAATTTTTCGACCGCTTCGAGAATCGATCTCGCGAGGAATATTAGCCGGTTTATCTAGGGTACGCGCGATCCTCGTAATTATAGCATGATTGCGCGAGGAACTTGTTTTGTTGTGGATTCTGTTTAATTGCGATGTAGGTCAGAAATAGTGGCCTATAAAGCAAGAGGCTATTGGTAGTTTCATTTTTCTTTTTTTTTTTTTAATGGAGTTTTAATCTGTGCTTTTCGGGTTGCTCGTTTTGTATCCTCTTTTTATCCGGATTTTTTAGTGGTGAGGTTAGGTACGAGGTGAAACGTATAGCGAGAACAGCAATACTGTCCTCCTTACCTGAAAATTGTGAAGCATGGTCAATTTTGTTGGGTTGTTAATTATGTGAGGTGGTGGAACAGAAAGAAATCAAGGA
>NW_017100131.1:741032-770574 GCF_001263275.1 Habropoda laboriosa | reverse complement strand
TGATATGAGATAAATTGATAAATGTAGAATTGAGATAAACTTCAAATCTATAAAAAATTAGCATCAGATTTAGTATTGATGAAAAGTGGGAGGTGGGATTCGAAACGTTTGGCCGGTAGTGTATACTCTTCATTTCTATTGCAAAGAATGAACACAGTACCCTGGTGTCCAATGACCAATACAAAACCGTGTATCTGATTGTCAGGCAAGATCCAGTAAAACATTAAGCGATAAATCGAGTCAAGCCACGGTCGTCTCGATACAGGGTGGAAAAAATGATCGCCGCGCCACTTGTTGTCGCGTATCACTCACGTCTACGGGGGGTATTTTTGAGACCTTGGTTATATGTACCACGTCGTTGTCAACGACGTTTAATTCACCGTGTAACCGTACGCGGGATCGAGTTAACGTTAAGATCAAATTGGATTTAGCGCCGGCGCTGGCCTGACTAAAACTTAGTCATCCGGCAGGACCCTCCTAATCCGTTTATGTTCCTTCGTTCTGGCTGCTGTGCCGTCTCCGCGACTATATACGTAGTCGGTGAAATAAAGAGAATCGGCCAGGACAAAAGGAAGAACACCTCGTCGGAAAGGAGAAACAAGACGGTGTGCTAGTTTCCGTTTAACGTCTAGTCGGAAAGGAAAGACTACGAGTGCGAGGATGGAGGTTGGAGCTTGAGTATCGGTCACCGGGATCAGTTTCGTGTGTGATATTTAGCGATGGACTCCGAAACACTTCGAATATGTACTTAAGAAAAAGTAGAGAAACTCCGGACATAGTGATATTCACTTGTTTCATGTTTTCTCGATTGTTTTTGCTATATGTAGTGCGGAGGAAATAGTCGCAACGAAAAATCGCGCAAAACTACAGAGGTAAATTTCGTAGAATATATTCGATCCTCTTCTTATCATTTTTGCGGTGTAGTTTTTAAAGTGGCATGTCGGTTTAAACGGTAGAAATTAATATTTAAATTTATTAAAGCTTCGGTAATGCTTTTTACTGAGAAAACATCTACATTCGCCTATCATTTTTTAATTTTAGAATGTAAAGTCCATTTGGGGTATTTACGGACATTGTGATGGGGTAAGGCAACAGACTTAGGCAATATTATTGCCACTTTGAATTTAAAAACTTAGAAAACTTGAACAACTTAGAAGCTTAAAAACACGTTTGCAAGTTTTGGCGCCCCTGTAAATGATATTGCAAGTGCTCGGCAAAATGAATCGCAAATTGTCATCGACGTAAACGAAATCGTGTCTGTAACAACTCAAGAAAATCAGGATAATTCAATTTCATTAAAAGAAGTAGTAAACATACCTACGCCTCAATTGAAACCTAACAGACGAACAGAAAACATCAAACATTCGATTAGTTTCACCAGCATACTCGAAAAGCTTATGTTAGATATGCAAGTGTACATGCAGAAAACAAAGTTGTAATGTTCTAAACGATAATATCGAACATTCGCTTTTTTGTTTTTTACAAAGTTACTAGTGAGTTGTTTTCATCTAACCAATCTTTCCAACGTTAAACACGCCTAACGATGACGAAGCCCGTCGTAACAATATCTCACACTCCTCGAAACCTTGGTGTATACATACACAGGATATCACCTCGCCACCATATTCATCATGTGCACGATGTAACGAGAGACAAATATTTATTACCATCTATATCAAGACGAGTTCCGTTAAGTCATCCACATCAACGGCCTTCGTGGAACATCAAAGCGTCCTGGCTGCGTATCGTCCTCCCCCTTGATCATCCTCAAAGGAGAGCTGAAACTCTGCCGCGTATACAGAAGCCCGGCGCGTAATCGTGGCCAATCTGATTATACATTAAAGATCTTGCCGCTGACTTCGCGATTTCGCGACTCTAACGCCGCGTGAACACGCTACGTAGACGTTCGACGTTACAGTGGCGAACTTAAAAAGCTCGAATCTCCCTCCGATCTCAGTCAGTCCAGAGAGAGAGAGAGAGAGAGGAAGGGACAAAGTCTCGCCGCGGAAGATGATTACGCTGCGGAGGGTGGACTGGCAAAATTGGGGAGAACAAGGTGAATTCGGCTCGCTCGGGTCCGGTTTATCGAGCTGGAACAACAAGCGGCAATCAGGCATAACTCGATCATTTCATTCTTCTACGTCCGTGCTCCGCCCTCGATCTTCCTGGCCCTTCCTGTGTCACACTGCCTCGTCCTGCTTGCAATACACACGCGTAGAGGATGATTCAAAAGTACGAGGCTAACGCGGATGTCCTGTTTTTTTTTTTTTTTTCGACGAATCGATTGGCAGATTTTAGGTTTAAATGGTACGCGGATGTTCTAGCTGCTGGTGAATAGGAGTGTATAGAAGTTAGCGATGGGCTTTCAAACACTTGATGAATTAGATGCTTCCCTTGAGGGTACACTACCCTGAGGTGTCTAATGATAGGTAAAAATTTGGGAACTTTCTTCATAGGTAACTGCTAAATGAAAATTTCCAATTTTTGCAGAGGATATAAATAGTTTTAGCTTTCTTCTCTCATTTTTAGGAAATAAAAATGTTACAAAAAATGGAGGAGGCATTGCGAAACCTCTCCTCCTAGAAGATCAATTGCCGACAATGTGCAATAAAAATGCATTATCTGCAATGTAGTTTATGATTTTTTTTAAATTGTAGTAGCAGTTTGAAGAGGACATACCCCTTTTTGCCAAAAAAAATCAACTTTAAACGTTTCTAAGAAATTAAATAATTGACTTATTGAAAGCATGTACTAAAAATCATGATATGTAGGTGTCCTTAAAACTAGCTGGCGTTTTCAATCCGTGGTTGCTGTTCTTGCACCACGTTTTTGGTGTTTTTGCGTAATTTTCAGGATTCGCATGGTAATTGTTAATTACACGAGGACTATGGTTAATTCTTCGAGTGATCTTCCAATTAAAGTGTACTTCTGCTTTAGAAGATCGAATTTTTTTCGATTTCTTCAGCAGTTACACGCTTTCCACTCGGCGTTTTGTTTTATTACATAGCCTAATTTAACATCCATTTGAGAAAACCAATGTTATCGCTTTAAAACTGACAAATCGACTAGTGAGGTGAAACAGTTGTCGCGGAATGTACATAAGAATGGCGAAAAATTCGAATCACTTCGGACATAATTTGATACTTAAAACTCTTGAAAGTCCTGATAAGTCTTGAACCTGGAGTTTTTGTAGATCTTGAGTCTTTACAATTTCGATAGGTCTTGAAAGCTTGATGAGTATTCAATATCTTACACATAAGCATTCAATACCTTTAACGTTTTATACGATAGGCAAAGGCATTCAAAGTGATTGCAAGATATTGAATATACACAGTAAATACTCATCGAGCTTTCAAGTCCTATCGAAACTTGCAAGACTTTCAAGACATATCGAGAATTTAAAGACTCAAGACCGAATTATGTTCGAAGTAATTCGAATCTCTTCGAACTTAATTCTCTACTTGAAACTCTTTATAAGCCTTGACAAGTCTTCAAACTTGAGTCTTCACAGGTCTTTAGTCTTTAAAATGTCTAAGACTTGAAAATCACGATAAGTTTTGAATTTTTAATCTTGAGAGGTCTTGAGTCTTGAGAAGTCTTGAGTCTCGATAAATCCTGAGCTCTCGAAGTTTCGTCACGTCGTAAAAGTCTTGAAACAATCTGTACACTCGCACAATATGAATCGAGGCAACATAGGCGATTGCGCGAGTTACCTTTGCAGAATCTCTCCCCCTGTTTTATCTCGACGGAATCGCGAATCCTAAAATCCCAAGCAGTTTCTCGGCAACGCGCCTCTACATCTTCACTCTGTACGTGCTTTGAATATTACCAGCTTGTATTGGAAGAAAGAACACACACCGATAAACAGGGAATATCTACTTTGTTACGAAAGTAATATAATTGTTCAAAATATCAACGTCTTGTCCTTCCAACTCAATTTCATATTTTTTTTAAAAGTAAATTCTTTGCTTTCCCAATATCGAATTCATTCTATTTTTTACATTATCAAAATATAAAATATATTTAATAATAAAATTGCGAAAAATGAAATTACTAAATGTAATCTCTAATCAATTGTTTATAGAAAATTATTTTAACGATTTATCGGTATGTAACTTAACATAAGAAAATTCAAATATAGTTGTTACAGTTAATTTTGTGAACGAGAGTAAAATTTGAATATTCCAAGTTGATTGGATGATTTTGAGTTAACTTGAAAAACTTAATTTGATTGAATAATTTTGCATTCAACTGGAGGTTTCAAATTTGATTGGTTGGTTGTGAATTCAGTTGAAAGATTCAAATTCGATTAAACGTCTTTGAAATGAAATTTGAAAGTTCAAATTACATAGGATGATTTTGAACTCAAATTGAAATATTTCAATTTGTTTGGATAATTATAAACTGAAATTGAAAATAAAAATTTCATTGGACAAATTTGAATCAAATTGAAAGACTCATATTTGACTGGATAATTCTGAATTTAATTGAAACATACAAATTTCATTCACCCGATTTTGAATTAAATTTAAAAATTCAAATTCACCTCCCCATCGTAATCGCACAAAAAATTCTACTAGCGTTTAATTTATGGATACCTACTAGGTACTTGCTTGCTGACAACTTTTTCCAAACTATAACGTAAACACAAAGATCATAATTGACTGCAGGTCAAATTTGAAATATCCAGGAAATTTTCTAGCCTTCTGCCTGCACCGGCAATTATTCGTAACTCAACGGAATAAATGAAACTCGAGAAACTGCAAGCCAGAAAACAGTTGGACAAACCGAATGGAAAATCTGTATGCAGGTATTACATGCGTGCAGAGTGCACTCGCTAAATATTATGCACCCCCGTGGTTGGCTCCTCATTGGTCGATTCGATGGCTACATACCGCGCAGGCGGGTTATCGGGGGAGAAAGGGCTGCAAACCCCTAATTTCTGGAACAATAATTTCAGTCATCGGCACGGCGGTCGATTTGCGAATCGCATTACGTCGCGCTCAAAGGGCCAACGAGACTCGATTCTGTTAGTAAATTCTGTCGGTCGATTATTACGACTGGAACGAGGAGGCGTACGTATGTATGGGCGAGGGTCGAGTGGGCGGTCTGTTTTCATTGAAAAAAAGCTCACCTTTCTTCCTATGCCACATTTCTGTCCGTGTAATATACATAATCGATGAATCGAGAGCGATTTCAAAGGGTTGAAATTATGGAGGTTAGAGCATTGTATATATAGCTGTGAGAGGGTTGCGTTTCCTTTTTCTTCGTAGCAACGGTGTATTCGATAGAACGCCAGACTTGCTCTCTATTTAGATAGTGAAATGAATTTTCTAATTAATTTTTTGTGGATGAAATTTCAGTTTGACGAAGGTGAAATTCGAAAATCGAAAGTCATCCCCTAAGTGATGAAATGTATTAACAAAATGTTACCTGAATCAATATTAACTTGTAATGTGAAGATTCAGTTTTGTTTATGTTAATTTATTTAAGTATGAATATTAATGAAGAATCCTGTGTTTTAAAATATGACAACCATGCTGCACATTTAAACGTATTTTCTATCTTTAACATTAATAGCATACGATATTAATTCAATTTGCCAAATATCCTATACTAGGCATGAATTAAACGCATATAATATGAATTGAAATTGTATGTAAATTATTAATAATGAAACTAACCAAATAGTCCAATTAAAAACAATTAATACCTACTGAAATCGAACATTAGTAATTACTGTACAATGTAAATAAACATATTTACATATTTATATCGAAAGTCGCGCAACATTTTAATCATAAAACAGGTACGAAATGGGAAAAGTTAAAATATCACAGTCTTTATACTGCACATTTTTTATCAAATTAAGTGAATTGGACGAATGTTCTAAAATTAGTTGGATTTCATACTGACGAACAATCAATAGAAATTCGGGTACGTAACTATAATTAATGAAACTACGAATAATTAAGTGCCTAATATCTAGAACAGCAATGATAACTTAAAAAAGCAGGAAACACATAATACTTTCCTGCACTCAAATTTTATTACTTACTTCTATTGGAAATCTTCATTTTAATCAAGCAAATTGCAACATTGGTTTAAATAATTCAGAATAAAATTAGCTGTGTATTAGAGATTTAATTAGTATTATACTATTTCGACAGCGGAGAAAAGGGGAAAAAAATAAAATCTAAAAAAGGGCATCTAGGATTTTATAGTTTTAGTAAGGGATGTATGTAGTGATAGGTGTTTGAATTTTAATTTCGAATCGATTCGAAGTGTTCCAATACTGTGAAAATTCGAATCACTTCGAATCTAATTCGATACTTAAAATTCTTGAAGGTCTTCGTAATTTTTGAATCGTGAGTCTTCGTAGTTTCGATATTCCTTCGTATTCAATAGAGTATTCATAGTATGCAATATATTTAATATTTTATATCAACGATACTGCTTGGACAAAGGCATTCAAAATGCTTGGAAGATACTGAGTACTCACTAAACTTTCGAGACATATCAAGACTCAAAATCTATGAAGACTCAAGACCTCTCATGACTCAAGATCTCTCAAGACTCAAGACTTTTCAAGACTCAAGATCTGTCAAGACTCGAGACTTTTCAAGACTCAAGACCTCTCAAGACTCAAGACTTTTCAAGACTCAAGACTTTTCAAGACTCAGGACCTCACATGACTCAAGATCTGTCAAGACTCGAGACTTTTCAAGACTCAAGACCTCTCAAGACTCAAGACTTTTCAAGACTCAAGACCTCTCATGACTCAAGATCTCTCAAGACTCAAGACTTTTCAAGACTCAAGACCTCTCAAGATTCAAAATTTAAAACTTATCAAGACTTTGGAGAGTTTGAAAACCTTCAAGGCGTATCGAAACATTAAAGACTCAAAATTCAACATTTATCAAGGCATTCAAGAGTTTCAAATATCGAATCATATTCAAAGTGACTCAAATTTTTCGCCACATGTAAATATACATATTCGCAGCGATTCGAAGTGTTTCTACAAAACGCACATATAATTGTTTCATTTGCAACATAACAATTTTGAACGTTCCCTTGTTAATTTGCACATTTTTAAACGAAGCCAAGTGAACTGTCGATAATAGAATTGTACATATATTCTGGTATCTGGAATGCACCCCGGCTTTGCACCTCCCTCTACCGTGCAACATTATTCGGTCCACTTGTCGGCACCCCTCTGCGTGGCAACCCCTACACAGCCACCCTTCCGTAATCCTGTTACCGAGGACGACGCTTCCACGCACCTACGCACCCGCGTACCTACCCCCTTTGTTCCCGCAGTCTAGCAAAAAACAATGGACGACCCGGATTTCGATTCGACGACTGTCGGAGAGAATTAGAAATTCCTTGCCATTCCCATCTTTTGAGATTACCTGGAAAATACTTATTTGCGTTTCCTTCGATTTTCTGTGATCTAAGAAAATTACATATTCTCATTACTTATACGTAAATACATAAGAAGAAAGTAGAGAGCAAAGTTATAAGTTTAAGTGATGTATTTGATCAAAGTAATTTTATTTAGTAACTTTATACAGTGATGATTCGTACAAAGAAATGATTTCAAATTGAACTACAAATTCGACTAATAACTTCGCTCGCTTCTTTATTTTTATGTAAATAAGATCGTGCAATTTTCGTGTAATATGTGCTTGTGTATCATTTCTACTTGATAAAAATTGGAGAAAATAGCGGAAAGTTACATTTGTGTCCTCTGAAAAAATGGAAACGTTTCATTCGGTAGTTACCTTTGAAAAGAATGCCCAATGCCTATTTTTAGACACCTCAGGATAATGTACCCCCTTTAAGACATCGAACTGCACTTTCCTCGAACCGTCGTAATTCTTCATCATAATTAATCCCAGATAACGAATGACTTCACGAGAGCCAGAATACTTACCAACAGTACGATGCAGACGCTGAAAAAAGGAGGATCCCATGGACGCGTAATAGGACGTTAATCAAGGAACAATCGGTAGGAAACATCAAAGGGCCAGTGTCGGGTGAATTGGAAATTGCATGCAAATCAAAAGGAAAGAAGGAGTTTATTTCTTCCTTTATCTTCACGGGGCTCCCTTCATTCCCGATCGTTTCCTTCCTTCCTTCCTTCCTGTCAAACCGAGCTCGTAGCCGCAAATTAGCCGCAAAGTCCAAAAGAAAGTTAAAAGAGGGTTGCTCGCCACGGCCATTTCCATTCGCAGCCCCCTGCCTCGTCTTGCAATCGGCAATCCTCTCTGTCTGTCTCTTTTACGTTGTTCAGCCTAGCTCTGAAAATTCGTGATCGACCGACCGTATCGACTGGCATTTTTCCGCCGCGATAATTATTGTCTCCCGCGATGATTTGCATGAATTTACATGGAAGTCGCTTTTCCGGTCCGGTGGCGGCGAACGCTCTCTTTGTTTGTTTAGTTGTTTGAATTGCGTAGATTGTTGAACAAAATGACGTGCTGCGTCGAAAATTTGAAGCATGCTGTAGTCATTAACCTCTCGATTTGACGAAGATGAATTGACTAGTTACTTAAAATGCCCTTCGCTTGAAAAGTACCGAATTTCGCCATTTTTGCTATTTTGCATTTTCGGGTACCTTGAACCTTTGAAAATACGTTCCTGAAAGGGGATCTTTTGAAATTCTTTGCAGAAATTTGACTAAGATCCCAGCAAGATTAAAAATAATTCTAACGCTTCAAACTTTTTCCCCTACTTTTTTTCTCGTTCTTCTTCGACCTTACCAAAATGTATCGAGGATTCTACGTTCGAACCCTTGTTTCCAGCGTATCAGTTGTTGCGCATGGGGTGTTAAGCACATCGTAGAAAACGACATGTGCTACCAGCCACCGCGATTCATCCCGTGTCTTGTGTAACAAGAGAATAGGGTGGCGCGTACGAAAAGAGAGTGACTCTTGATCGTTCGACGTCGCTTTGCTTAATTCTTCTCGCTCGAGTGCATCACTCGAGGATTAACCCTGTAATCCTGCGGAGACATCGAAGGGGGGTTGAACAATTTATGGTGTACAGAAAAATAGATTTCGAGCAAATACGAGATTTTCAGTTTTGCAACGAAATTGGTTCGATGGTGCTCGAAGATGAGTGTTTGCCAAATAATGCTGATACGATCCAAGAATGGTCACATAAGGGTTTCGATAAATAAAGCACTCGTTTGAAAATAATTAAAGACACACCGAGTGATAGGAAGGAATAACATTTCTTAGGAATATTCTTCTAACATTTTTCATTTCCACAATTTCTATACGTATGATTATTCTAGATATTAACGTTAAGTCGAAGTTATTAGAAAAAGGACTCATTTGTGCAAATCTTAGTAAAATACGATTAATTATAAGTAATGTAACAGGAATACTATATACAGGTTGTCCCAATTTTTTCCGTAAGTAAAAGAAAAATGTTGTACGAACATAGATTGAAAGCTTTATTAAAAAGTTGTAACGATAATACGAAATACGAAGGGAATGGTAACGAATATGCGGTTATGTTACAAAATAGGAATAGATTAGTCTGTTTATGCAAGCTTTTCAAAACTAGCCAGAAAAAAGTCCATTTTTTTAACGTCTACATTAGAACTACTCCTTAGAACATAATTCTTGCACCTTCACCGCTTTACGGACATTTCTTACATATCTATCTCTACGGACACGCGTCAAATTGACGAAACCGCTCGTTTCCTTTAAAAACTAACTTATTTCATTTAAAAACAACATATTATACGCTATTAACTTATAAATGAAACTATGCGATATTACCTACAGTAGTAATAGTAGTAGTACAAAGCGGGTGGGGCTATAAAAGTCCCTAAAGTCACCTAGATCTTATAGTTCCTTTGTGACATCCCGCTAGGTGGTTAGGTCTGATAGGGGGGAGGCCTAGCCCAGCGCTGCTCGCCAGGCTGTTAAGGCTGCCCACCTTTACCTTGTTTATGTCGCTGGGGCATAGGAACATTTTGCCCCAGGATTTGTATCTCTTTAGAACTAGGGCAGGACAGTGGCATAAAATGTGTATGCTGTCTTCCCTTTCTTCTCCTCAGAGCAGTTTGCTTGCTCGGCAAGTCCGAGGTTGTATAGATGGGCCTGAAGAGTCGCATGACCTTTAAGGAGTCCTGTGCAGATTCTCACCCTTGTTTTATTCATAGCCAGGAGATCTCTGGTTCTGCTGGCTAGTGCTTGCTGCGTCAGGAGTTTCGCCTGGCGGCAGCCTTTTTCCTTCATCCAGGAGGTCAGGTACTGCCGTTCCAGGTCCTCCTTGATGTATTTGATATTGCCTATATATTTCTATAAAATTTATGCTAAGCATAAGTGGTAGGAGAGTGTGTAAACGGTTTCTGTAGTTTTCCTTGTAACCTAATGTTAATATCTTACCGAGAGAATTTTCTAACCAGTCCAATACCTCGTATCTCCAAGGAGAACCCGGAAAAAAGAAGAGGACGGGGAATAATTTTGCACCGAGCGAAATCGTTCGAATGAAACAGACGCACATCGTGTCTCTGTTATTACAGTTGTAAGTGTAACGCTTAATCCTCCCATGGGGGTGGTCATGCGACCGCCCCAACGGTGGCAGCGTAATCCTGTAAAAATGTAAATTTCCCATGGCCCCGAGAGCAGCGGATCGCGTCCAACAGAAACGCTGTTTGCACCGGCTCATTCGTGTGCGTCGTGTTCGATGCGTCGAATCGTAGACACAGGGCGTAGTTAGAGCGCATTACAACGCGCATGTAATGCGCTACCCACGGGCAAATATTCACAGATGCGAGCCGGGAAAATTCGGCTTTGCGTCGCTCTCGCGCCGGCTAACAGGATTTATTTGTATCCACGTGTACGTAGCGTTCCGCGTTTCAACCTTCTCTCTCTCCATCTCTCTCGTTCTCTCTCTCTCTCTGTCTCTCTTGGCGTGCGCCAATGGAGCAAGGTACATATGTATGTAAGTACGTATGTAGGCAGAGTCGGTATATGGGAATACGGCGAGAGAAAGAGAGACGGACGAGTTAGACTAACTAACGGACTAGCAGTTCATTAGAGATCGCTAAACTTTAGGGTGCACCGAAAAGGGTGAGGATTTCGTTATCGTTGCCCCATGCGTGTTTTATACCAGCCCGTATCCCGATGCTAATAAAAATCAGCCTGCGGATTCTTCGTTCGTGTAGCATTCTCCCCGATACGATATCCGTGAAACCGAACGACAAAGAAACTTTTTTGCTGGATAGAGATGAGGATGAGAGGAACGGAGGGTAGAGTGTAAGTCGGTATTTATGGAGAAATGTGTGAAAGAAGTGGAGCGCAGAGGAAACAGTTTTAGTTCGCTGAATGGATGTTTTAATTTTTGGACGGAGTTCGTCAAGTTACACGAGTAAGTACGTTTGGATCATATTGACGCAGTGTCGCACAAGAAATGAGTATGAAAAATAAAACTCGGTTCATTTAATCATTACAGCTTGTAATTTTAATATTATATGAAGTATTATCGCGAGACGATAAAATGTTTTCTTTTCGCATTCGGCCACTTCGAGGTATTGCACGAGCATGCCGTAGAGTTGTCCCTTAATTTACAATTCTGAAATTAAATTCTCTTAAATTTTCTCCCAGGTGTGGCCGAACACCCTGTATATTAAATCAGAACGAGGTCGGTACAAATAAACAATAACTAAATTTATTAAGTGCAGCAATATTATTTTGCCATTTCGCAAAATGCATAGAATGCCAGTTGACGAGGACAAAAATGATAGCGACGACAACACAGCTTGGAATATACCAGAGGAATAGAAATGTAACAAATGTCTCGCCACATTACACGTTCCAGATTATTTAGAAATTTACCACTCTGCAAAAGATTATTAATATTATCAGTAAAATTGACAATAAATTAAAGACACTTCGTTATAACGTTAATCTTATCTACACTCATCTAAATGCATTCTGTGCATTAAGTGCTGTCTAAACTGTCTAAACATTTCATAGAAATGATTTCATACTTGAATTGCTTTGGACGGGTTTGTCACGTGCGACCGTCAATCAATTGTCAATACAAGTGGCACCAATGCATATTCTCCCAAAAGTAGCCAAACACCTTGTACACAATTCTCCACGTGTCACTTTGTTTCATCCGTGCACCTGACATTGCGAAGGAATGTTACATTCTTCAGAAAGGATCAATGGCGGTGAGACCAAACGATACCTCTCGCGGTTCGATCTCACCCAGATGAAGAAGAAGAAGAAGAGGAGGCAACGGTTGTCGGTGTAGATGTCTATCGATCGGCGATAATCTACGATCGAGACGACCGATGGCAGCGAGTTATTATGTAATGGGACGACAAGCAGGAAATAAAATCGACTTGTAACGTCGTGATGCATCTCGCGGCGAAGCCAAAGTCACGCACAATGCACGAAACGACAGGTAGATACGGGCGTACATTCACCGACGTAAATAAACGATTAAGATCTTCGACGCGACGATACTGGACGACCGACAATACTGGACCACCAATGAGCCGATCGTCGATCGACGATGAATTCCTTCCGGTCCAATCTTTCGACGACAGTCGTTTACATCGACCGTCGCCTAATTCTTCTTACTCAACGACTCGATATTAATTCTATACCTATATCTGCATACTACGTATTTCTAATGAAATATTTTCGAATTTCTCCCGTTCACGTTGAACATCGATAACGTATCTGAATGATTAATAGACGAAGACATCGTTTTGAAAAATGTCCCATCAGAAGAATGACTTTCTCAAGTGGAGGATATAGGAAAATGAATTGAAGACATCTTTATGTCGAGACAATAATGATTTTATCGTGACAGCATTTGTCGACTAGTCGATGGATGAAGAAAAGTGATAGCTTTTAATGACAAAAATGAATTTCAACGACAAAATAGGAACACGAACTTTTGCATATACTTAATAAGATAAATCAATGAAACGAATGAATAATCTTGGATTACAGTGAAAATATTCCCGATGCATATCGCGATAGTTTCATTCGACGATGTTCAACGAGACGATAAAATCAAGAGCTGAAGGGGTTAAAACACACTGCGTGCGAACGTGTGCGATACCCTCGTCCCAGGTCGAGGCTCGTTTCTCTCGAACAGCTACAAGGCTCTGAAGTTGACGAATGTGCTAAGATCACCCAAGGGTGACTGGCAGATTGTTCACCAGCGTTCTCAGCGGTGGTCCACGCTTGCCACAGCTTCGATCGATAGATTCTGACCTTAAACGAACGCTTCGGCACGCCTCTCGAAAAATGATAGATTTCTAGCTAACCCGATTCGGACTTCGATACAGCCTGCTTTACGATTAGGCGATTTATTGCGGTTCGCGCGTCCCTGCTTAACGGGTCATCGTGTGTGGCGTGTCAAGGTATCACGAGCAACAGCGTTCGTGTAACGAGAATGTGTTACAGGAAAGCGTACGCTACCGTTCGTAAGTGTTGGAAGACTTACCGAATACGAAGGGAACTTGAACGATAGTTACAAAATTATTAAGATTTGGAAAAAAAATTATTCAGCCTGGAATCTCGTAATATAAAATTGTTACTGATACGTGGTACTAAATTTGAGAAACGTCGGTTTTTGAAATGAAATTTTAGATACATTGTGTTTCTGCAGAAAATAATAAAATAATTTCCACACATTCTATACACCTAGTTCCATAACTCCAAATTTATAAAAATCCTTGGTCTTTGAATTAACAAATTAAAAAATTGTTCAAGTGTTTGAACAAATGGTAGACAATTAGGGAAAGTTCGAGTGAATAGGGAGGAACGTGGCAAAACTTGTTGTATTTTTTACCGTCGATCGTTTTCGATAATTTATCTCAAAACTTTATCATAAACGGCCTCATCTAGCCTTCCCCTTGGCTCATTTGATTGTAATAGCGCAATTAAACTTCAGACTCGTTTCTGATAACGAAAGTGGCCTGTAGTTAAGGGTTAAACTTCACCGAAGACAAAGAAGAGTGTTACAGGTGGAAGCTTCCGTGGCGTTGGCTGATGAGCAGCCATTCTGGCGATCCTTTAACGATCTCATCGACGATCGTAAAATCCACGATCTCTGATTAGCTGAAAGCCTCGGCCATAAGGGTAGAAAGATCGTGTCGGAGTCGGCAAAGGTAAATTTCAGGGTCCTGCCTTTTAACGACGGGGGCGTGTTTACGGTAGGCGATGTCCCCTAGTTTTTGTCTGCAGTTAGGCATCTGACATGGCGGTGCTCTTAATCAAAGTTTGATCGCCGCGAGCAAACCCTCTCCGCGGTCAATCTACGCAAAAATCCACGGATATTAGCGCGCGCGTCTCGCAATCCCTTTGTGATTGCGGCCTGGCTGCCTCCAAGCCTGCCTGAGATTATAAATCAAGCAATCAACCGCTATAAAAGTCCGCCCACGTGCGATCGTGCAAGCCTCTCTTTTTTCCGCGATCAAAACGACGAATTTTCGTCGTTGCCTACTCTTTTTTTTTCGAACTGGGGAATGATAAAGGGTGGGGCTGTGTGGTGGAGGAAGAAGAGTGTTTTTCTGGACTCGTTTAGGACGCGAAATGCGAGGTTTTGGATGTTTAGGGTAGCAAGGGGTGTGTTGTTTCTGTGGAATGGCACGATATTTGAGAACGGTTTTAAGTTATTTATTTTGAAAAAATACATAACTCTATTGAAATTAAAATAATTTCCGTAAAGTTCGATACACTTCTGGCGAGAGCATTAATTCTGCATATATGAAAAACCGAATCTCTGAGAGAAAGAAAGGCGCAAATGAATGTCCTCGATCCGAACCTATCTAAATAGTTTACTCCCGAAAAAATCATGCTCACAGTTTGGTGAACTACTTCGGAATTAATTTACTGCAGTTTGGAATCTACGAACACTAGAGAGTCACACAGTAATGAATTCGAGATCGTCCACCAAAAACTGAAAGTACGGAAACCAACCTTGGTCAATAAAAAAGGTCCTATCTCTACTTCTACTTCATCCTCCGTATATCCCTGATTTATCTCCAACCAATTTTCACATTTTCCGCTCACTTGACAATTTCCTTAAACAAAAATAATTTAGGAAACAGGAGGATGTTGAAAACGACTTTCAGTAGTTTCTCTCTTAGAGATTCGTATTTTTATGTACACAAAATTGACGCTCTAGTAATACGTTGGCAGAGGCGTATCGAATATTATAGAAATTATTTGAAATAAAAACGTTCGATTTCAATGGAGTACGCGTGCACCTGGCTGATGACTGACGTTACGGATTTCACACAATGTGACTGATTGTTTACTATCGATACTTATCTGTTAATTCGTTCTTGAGGTTTGCAAACGAGCACAATGAACGTATAATAATAAGAGGCAGTAATAAACTATCCATTTTAGGTTTCATTGAGTTTAGTTTATTATAAGATTTTGTTTGTCCGGATAGCGCGCGGGTGAATCTCTGTTCGCCCGTCCCTGAGCGCGGGATCTACGCGCGCTCTGATTGGCCAGTGGTTTTCGTTAATAATTCAAAAATGAAGCTTCAAACAACATTTTGGTAAAGGAAAAAGTTGTTCAGAGTCACCTCAGGAACACCCCATTTCCGGGTGTTCGAGGAGTTACGGGACACCCTGTATTCTTCTTTAATAAATAGCGTGTAGTAAGATTACTATATCCCTTCTGCCGCCTGATCCACAAGGTGCACCCTACTCGATCGATTTTCAAACTCGATTTTCTCGAAAATGAGGCTTCGAATAAAAAAAATGTCATTCTTTACTGGCGGTTTATTTTTATATGTAGAATCACCTCCTGCTCGGTTGTATCACATATCCTGCCTCACTGTCTTAAAAAAAAAATATTTTTCGAAAATACCTCGCCGATACAGTGTGGAACACTAAAAATCACACAACTTTGAATTTACCTTGAATGAAAACTCTCCATTCTTTTTTAGGGGGTGTTTTCACCTCTAGAACCGTTTCATAACCAAAACAAAAAATTGTTTCGTAATTAACGACACTTGAACTGTAATACATTTCTGCAAAGTTTCAAATTTTTTTGAATTTTCAGAACTTCCCTTGTTAGTTAATTAAAAGAAAAGAGAACGTGCAATCTAACGTCCTCTGCATGCAATTCAAATCAACGGCACAACATTTACTTACTGTTCATTCGGAACAGATTGTGAACGCTTTACTCAATTAGGTATTAGTTCGTTGCACATAAAATGGCCAATTCGTAAATGAAACTTTAAACCTCAATAACAAAAAGAATTAAATTTTATTAATCAAAATAATGTCTAACAGATAGAACACATTTCTGCCAACTGTTTGCAAATAAATTTAGCGTATTATTATAAAAATTTAAACATTGGCAATAAATTCCTCAAACACGTTAATTATCTTCTCCTTGTTGAATTCCTTTTTCGTTAAAAACTTATCTAAATGCTTAAACAAACGTTGCTTCTTCCGTTCGTTACCTGTTCCTTTCCCAAATGCCGTATTAATATTTTGTATTGCCTCTGCTGCACTATGTTCCCCTTTCAATTCACAAAAGAAAATCACTCGGATTTGATGACAATCGACATGATATTTGTTCATAAAAACAAGACGAAATCTACCAGTATGCGAACTCCGCCATTTCATACGCAACGATCTAGCACAAAAAAAAAAAAGAAGAAAAAACTCCTACACCACGAAGGACCATTTATAACGACAAACCCGCCATCATCGAAACGCAACATCTCCAAAGAGAAGCATCCACTGTGTACCACCTCGAGAGAATTATTAGAGCAGCTCGCGTGTACACCGCGTAAAGACCGTTAATGGGACACAGGGTTCGGACACTCTAACGTACGCTCATCTCTCGATTTGTTGGTTTGCATTCCGAGTTATCGCCATCTCGCCGGATCCAGGCTGGCCTGGCAGCAACAACCCTCGAAATCTCGCGTCGCGATTGCGATTCGCCACGGCGACCTCTCTCCTCGCGCCGCGGACGGCCCGGCAAAGACGATTGTTGCGCCAACAAAATACGCGAGAGGCCGGTTCGGGTGAAAAGAAATCAGGACCAGTCTGGGGGCCTGGGTGCATTGTCGTGGCTAGAATCGTCGCGTATACACACATATATATATATATACAACCGAGAAGTTTAAGAGCACAATGCCGCATAAATCAGCGATCATCGCGTAGCACACGCGTGGGCAGTGTTCCCGCACGCGTGACCCGAATCCATCCGAATCCACGTAAGTACCTTATCGCCGATTTTCCGTTCTTTACGAGCATCGATAAGCGAGCCGAGCCGATTGTGCGTACGCACGCGACGATTGTGATTTAAGGGACTTCTCAAGAGGCCCTCTGTCATTGGTTTGCCCGCGAATTCGACGGATACGAATGTCCCTGAGATGGAAATTAGGATTTTCGTCGGTGGATTTATGCGAGATGTGGGGAATACACGATTGAATTGCCGTGATTTCGCGTAAGAGAAATGTTGTTTGATTGGATGTTCGATGTTCCGGCGTCATTTTTCATTTCAATCGTGTATTGTTAACACCACTTGCACTGGCAATTGATACTCACGGCGGACTGATACATGAAATCGCTTCTGTAAAATGTTTAGACAGAGTGAGTGCACTTAACGCACTGTATGCATTTAGATAAGTGTTGATAAGATTAACGTTATAATGAAATATCTTTAATTTGTTAACAATTTTATTGATAATCTTTAGCAGAGTGGTAAATTTGTAAACAATCTGGAATATGCAATACGACGAGTATATTTCCTCTGGTATATTTGAAGCTGTGTCGTTATCGTTATTATCATTTTCATTCTCATCAATTAGCATTTTATACTTTTTGCGAAATGGCGAAACAACATTAATGCATCTCCTATCACTTTCCTCATCCTCGCTAATTATTGGACGCTTTCTTTTTCACTATGGTCGAATAATATCACTAGTTTCGCTGTCGTTTTTGATTTTGGAATCTAGACAAAAATATTATTTTACACTATGCTAATAAATTGATTTTCTGTTTACTTGTACAGATCTCGTTATAACTTAATATACAGCGTGTTCGGCCACTCCTGGGAGAAAATTTAAATCACTTTATTTTAGAAGCTAAAACTAAATAAAAGTAGAAGCTGAAATAAAACGGAAATCAAGAATAAAAAAAATTGCGTTTCAGGCTTCGTATTTTCGTTAAGTAATTTATTTCCAAAACTGTTCTAACCTTTTACAAAAATCGGAGAAGACACGATTAACTTCCTCAAAAGATTACTCGTCACTTTCCTCATCCTCGCTAATATGTTTTTAAACTATACATGTAGATAAGTTTAGATAAGATTGACGTTACAATTAAACATCTTTCATTTATCGACAATTTTATTAATAACATTAATAATCATAAAAGGCTTAATTTTCGTTAAAAATTGAATCTGAAGATTCTCTACTCTTGCTTCCGTTCATACTTTTATATTGATGAACAGCGCTAATGTCATTTTTCAAAAAGGAATAGTTTACTCAGTAGGTAGTGTAAATCTTCCGCAGCTAAAAGGAAGAGCAAAAAGAACAGCGATTCTAATTTCCTGTGAAATAATTGGCTACCAATTAATGTACCCATTAATTAACAAGTTGGTAAGAATAGAATTAGGGAAACAAAGTGGATATCATAACGTTCGCGAAGACACCTCTTACATACATCAGGAAAGCTACGTCATAAGGACGTTGGTTCCTCCAAGTTCAGAACCTAACCATCGATCTATTCACGTGGATCGTCCATCTTGTTATAGTGCATTCTTATGTCTGAAGCACAGACCTGTTAGATAGAGTTGCTGATGAGTTCACTAACAGGTCCAGAGTGAAACGCACGCGTTCTCCATTCTCATTCTTCTTCCTGTCTTTCAAGCTGCCAAACCTGAAGCTCGTGCGCTAGACATTTGCTTGTTCATAAATCGTGCACGAAGATTATTCGAAGTAATTGGAAAATTGTTGTCTCGAGTATCGTTTTTTGTTTTAGAAAAATGTTCGAACTTATTTCATCGGTTCCTATAGATCTTCGACTGGCAGAGTGTATGAATTTTTTATTTTATCATCGATCATCGATGATTCTTTTTTTGCATTAGTTAGATTTTTTCACGCCAGACACACTGTGCCTGTTCATAAGTATTGAGACATCCGTTTAAATTACGATTTAAATTACATTTCCTCGCCACACAGTTAGTGTCATATACAAGGTGAGGCAAAAAGTTTGTCCACCTGAAATATTTCCGTTATTTGAAGAGGAGCATAATTGATGCAAAGACTTCTCACGTGGGTGAAGGAGGCGCAGAGGAGATTTCAAAGTCGTCGCTATTTTTTTTTTTAAATAGGTTGCTATATTTTTTTTTATCGCTGTGCGATAGCCGCTGTTGTGGCAATTTCAGCAAGCTATCATTTGAGGTAATTCCAGGTCAAATGTTGTGGTAAAATAAATTTTCTTCTATTATGGAAAAATGTTCGAAGTGTTAACCATTTGTGTCTATTGGATTTAGGTAATAAATTGAAAGATGATATTTCAATTATAAACTCTTCGACAAGATGCTGAAAAAAAAAAGCATATCAGAGTCAACCTGAGTCATGTTTATATTAATCTGTCTCAGTATGTTGATCATTTTTACTATTACCACTACACGCAGTCACTCATTCCTCCTAATAATCCAACAGTGTCGATGCAAAGTTGCAATCTTTGTATCGTTGAAGCACGTGCACGGTCTTATCGCCTCTGAACTTATTTCAGCACATGCTGCAGTAATCCGTTGTCTCATATTTTCCAGTGCAGTCGGTGTTTCTTAACACTTTACCGACCGGTAGCGGTTGAACATCCTACGTACTTCCGACCGCTCACTCGGCCACAGATACATCGCTGACACCGGCTCTGTTTAGACTCTAGGCTATCGCACGGGAATATATGCGCTTTTTATAATACCTATAGAAATGTTAAATCAAACTTTGACGATAGGCTATCGGTCGAAAAGCGTCAGCGGAAAAAAAGCTATTAATAGGTTACCGGTCGGTAACCGTTGGCGGCAAAAAGCCGATTAATAGGCTACCGGTCGGTAAAGTGTTAACAGACGACATTTTTCAGTACATTTGAGTACATTTCGATAAGTTTCTCTATAAGTGAGGATTATATCCACTTATTCTTCAATAAGGAAACTTCATCTTGATTATCGCGATGTTATTTCAGTCAGCGATCAATTAACACTGACTACAGACATTTCACGTAATGTCATAAATTGCCACAATGTTTACGTCTATGGCGGTACGCCATGTATTATTAGAACGTAAACATCGCGGCAAGACTAACTGTTTACGTAAAAGTAAGAATCAATGAATTACAGCATTTGCTGGAATAAATCCTGGTGATGATAAAGACGTATTGTAGTAATAATTGTTTCACGATCTTCAGTGACCTTGAATAACCTTTAATGATAATGCTGAAATCGTCGCAACAGCGGTTGTCACACAACGAGAGAAAGAAAATATGGCATCCCATTTAAAAAAAATTGAGATGACCTTGAAAAGTATGTATTTACATCAAATTACGTCCCTCTCCGTATCATGCAAGTTCCCTGTACAATATTTTTTCATATTATTACAAATAACAAAAATATCCCAAGTGGACAAAATTTTTTCCCCACCCTGTATATTAGTAAAACATATAATAATTTCTTTTTTTAGGATCTTAATAATTTTGTAATGAGTTTTGTGAATCAAAAAATTTGTATATTAAACTTGTAACGACAAAGAGACTTTCTTCACATTCAGTAAGTAGATTTCAATAGAATGCAGTAGATTTCAGTATGCTTTACGTTCAATAAAAGTGCTAATACTTACGAACGGGAGTGTACATACATCATTTGGTCAAGGCCTCGAAACAACATTCTGATATCTCCTTTAGTTACCAATATACTTGACGAAAAACGTTAAAAAATCTGCCTAATGAATATTTTGATAGAAACAATTTTGTATTAATATTTGCTTACACTTTCCTTTCTTTTATTCTGGAATTTGTACCGTTTCTCACACCTTTAAGTAAATGTCGCATTTTAAACAATAGACAATAAAATAAATAAAAATTATTTCATATTTTTTTCTACGAGGCTTGAAATTCCTAATGACTGTATGTATCGCGAAAGTATTCGTATTCTATATGTGCTCCGTCTATCGTATTATGCATGTAAACAGATAGACGTGCATCTAGTTCCCAAATGATCGAATCGTATTCTGATTTGTATTCGATGGGCGTGTAGGCCCAATCATTCTATTTGCCAGCGGATGAGACGAAATGAAATTTCTAAATTCGGCTTATTCTACTCGCGAACGCGTTGGCTTTATTACTTTCATAATAATCATCCGGTTTCTCTTTGGATAGAACGGTGAATGAATATCTGATTAATTTGTACCGACTACCAGATTTCTAGGTTATTGTGTGTGAAACTATTGTATTATCGTCTATGGCTGAATAATAATATTTATTGAATAAGTAAAAAAATTTAAATGCTATGTATTTGGTGTAGTTATATTTTCACAATTAGATTTATTAGAATTAATAATAAAACAGTGACGGTATATTTAAAGATATTTAAACTTTTAGAAACAAACAAGGTACAGATTACGAATTATTATTAATTAGTAATGATTACTAATTGACATGTTTTTTATGGACGTACAAAATTAAATTTAAATATTGACTAATGTATTCTCTCTATCTCACATCAAATAAGATTTCAATCATTCATACCTATTCAACCACTTTTCCATAAAAAATTACCTTGCCTATGAGTTTTGCCATAAATCTATACAAGAAACAATTTGTAACTCAATTAATGTCACTAAAGAATCATTCCTCATACAATATCTTTATCGTAGAAAAACGACTGTTTTTTCGCATTCAGAAAAGATAAAACCACGGAATATCGAAGCTGCGTTATACATCATCAATCATTCACGCAATTTTCACTTTCGAAACGTCGATACAAGAATCTGGTTTGTTGCAAACTAATTTCCATAAGTAAAACCAATGGAACTGGTAACTGATGATGAATGATCAACCAAAATATTGATCGTGAAACGATAGCTGGTTTGAGTGGAATAAAATTTGCGGAAAAGGGTAATATATCGAAAAGGAAAACATTTATGCAAATATAAGATCTTTTTATTTTATAAACGCAGGACGAACGACGCATGTCATTACAAAAATAAGATTACAAAATATATTTCACTTAAACACATTACGCAATTATTGCGCGTATAAACGATAATAATCTATTACTGTTTAATCGTTACAAAATGTGTAGTATCGAATCAGCCAGTGTTACAGATTATTTCACACATTTTTTTCCTTATGTATGTATTCTCTTTTTTCGATAACCACTGGATTATTTTTCGTACTTTGTTCGTTAAGTAATCTTTATCGAATCTCAACTTACCAATAAATGCTTTCGCCGAATATTCAAACATTCTTTTCTCTTTTTTGGATATAACAAGATTTAAAATCTTTAATATGGCTGAATGTATTCACAGCACAGTTATACATGCTTTTTTAACCCTTAACAAGAAATATTTTCATGTAACTAATTTTTACGTCTTTTACAACACTCACCACTAAATAATTTTTTTATTTAGTTAAAATATTGCAACGTAATGTTCTTTTAACATTAAAGTATATATCTAATTCATTCAACATTACAAAGAAAAAATAGAGTATATAAAGAATCATAGAAATGCGATAAAGATCTGGTTTTGCTCAATAACGGTACAACCACAATTCCTTGGAAAACGTGATCATGGAATACCAAAAAAAAAAAGAAAATGGTCATCGTTATCTATCTTATCGATAATAAGTAACTAAATAATAGGATTCGTTGAATTTACGACACATATATTCTCTTGTTAAGGGTTACCAATTTCTCTCTATTTCATCGTTTAATGCAGAAATAGAGAGCTAAATTCAGATCCTACCGATATCCTATATATATATATGAATGGAGGAATTTTTATTTCTCGGGAGTATAAAACGTTGCTTAAAATCATTTTACTTTTCAACATTCTTACACGCAACGCCATGCTATAATATACATAGACGTGTATATGTATGTATGTACGTATAAATATAAATATAAATAAACAAATATATATATTTATATTGATATACGTATCATATATTTCTAGAGCGAACTATTTTTAGTTCTGTTAAGTTGTTCGCGGAAGAATGCTCAGGCCTATGTGTAAAATCATAATTTACATTGTAGAAAGAGAGAACAAAAAGAAGGAAACAAGAAAATAACGGCATCAAGGATATATACCTTTGGAGGACGTACAAACGCTCCATGCCAGACGGTTTGTTTACGTTCTCTCAGTTCTGCATGGAGCTACACGTGCAGAGTAACACGTTATGATGAATTAAAACTTTTGCCTGCCAACGCAGCTGCCCTACAAAGTACTATCTGTATGTCCATTGAAGGAAAATTCTGAAACAAAAAATATATATAGTTTCTTAATATTGAAATAACAAAACTTAAGTACAGTAGCATTTTAAAAATATCCACAATTCGGTAAAACAATTTATCAAAAGAAAATGTGCAATTGTGTCATTTATTATATATTGCAAAATATAACACAGAACTTAAGAATTTAGTATTTTTCCTTTTTCATACTTATTTTACAAAAGAAAATCCACTAACTTGTAAAAGTTTAACGTTTGTAGCAAAATCGCCAGCAAGTAATTGGTCCCTTAAGAGCCTGAAATACAGTCATATAAACATAAATACGGCAATATTTAAAAGTAAACTTTATTTTGATAAATAATACATACAAAATCATGGCACAGCAAATGTGTATCAAGAAGCTGAATCTGTTGTCATCGGCAAAGAGAGAATCCCAAATTCTCATCACATCCGGTAACGGGAATTCTTGTGAGAGGAGAAGTGTCAGCCATCTAGTGAAAAATTTTGATTTATAGAAACAACAATATCTAGCTGGTAACGTAATTCACAATATTGTAAACTCCGCAAGAAAGTAACTTGTATTAACTAGTTTACCTGAAACTATAATATTGTGGGCATAATTCTTGTTGATGTAGGCGCATCCAAATTTCAGGATCATTAGCCTTAACTTGATTTGTGAGCTTGCCCATCATTGAGTTAATACCAAATTCAGCTTCATCTAACGATTTTATAAAGAAATCACGAATTTCGCTCATCAGATTGGTGAAGCAGAAAAAAGTATCTGCTTCTGCATGTTCTGTAAGAAATATTAGATTTAAATACGAAGTTTTTAAAACTATATTTCTTAGAGATAAGTATGTACGCTTTACCCCTCCATTTTTGATCAGGATCACATGCAAATGCATGATAAATAGGACCAACAATTTCATTCATGCCTTGCACATAGCCTTGACCTGGATTTAATTTAGCATAAAGAAAAAGTATTCTTTCGAGAACCTCCCAATGTGCCTCTCCACCTTCTGCAAGTGGTGCATAATCTTCTGTAGCTTTCCTAATGGAAACTGCTATCTATAAATAAATATGAAAGAATTTTTTAACAACATGAATTTGAGATAGCAAATTGAAATAATTAAACGACGTTACCTGCTGCTTTCCATCAGCATAACAATATAACAAGCCAAATTAGTACTGTTTCTCACTTATATTATAGCCAAATGTAATTACCTTGGTAACACCAAGTCCTTTCCTCTCCACATTTGCACTTCTTAAAACTGTATGCTGTACTCTATGATGTAAACGTTTCTGTCCACAAGCATCTACAATCTCTTTACAGGGATAATCTGTGCCTTGTTGAAAAAATGATATATCTGGACATAGTCTCCTACAAAATGATGTTCTTTAACATAAGAAATTATCAGAATATGATGCTAATTTTACCTAACATCTTTATCTATTTGAAGAAGAACTTCATTGTCCTTAAAGTAAGTTTGCCATTTGCTATCAGGATTTAAATTTAAAGGGTGATCATGAAGTGTAACATCCATTCTTTCACCATCACTATTTGCTTCGCCTGGTGTGACAATGAGATCCTCTGCAAAAAATAAACATTTTTATTATTGCCTAGTCTTTATATTGTATTCTTCTAAATTATAAAAAAGTAACAAGTGAACTATACCAATAAAGGTTTTATAAAGAGTTCTTTTACGTGTAAGTGTCTCAGACCAACTGGCTCTTGTTGGAGGTAAATAATTCAATAAAAGTTTCCAACATAATGGTCTCAAGCCACCTTCATCTGGTATTCCTAAAAATCATTGTCAATTAGTACTCAATTAGTAATCTCTAGTATGAAATTAAAAATTATGTGTCCCATGGTACACTGAATGGCAGTAACTATACAGCATCCAATATTACACACAAAGAGGATTAAGAAACACATAAATATATATACCATGGAAGCATAATCGTTTGAGACTGATGAGATCTATTTCCTCAGCGGCTAAAATATCATCGAACTCGTTTAATCTAAAAAAACGAAAATTCTTTAACTGAAAATTTGTAAGCCGATTAATGCTCGAAAATGATTACCTCTTTCTTAAAATACTCATCGTGACTGCGTGCGGCACATGCGGTACTTAACCAGAAATCCACTACGATTCTTATCGGCATTCGATAGGCGTGTGGGCGTACAGCAATACCCGTTTCTCACATTATTGTCAGTGACCTGCCAGATTGACAGGCGGGTTAATCGCCATGTTCCTCGCTCACAATATATTCTTATATCAAACAGCAATTCAAGGGCTTTATCTCAGGGAGTGGAAAAATCTTTCTTATCATCGCAATATGGCACTTTATACTTGTGACTACAAGCACGCGAGCTATAGTTTCTGCACGAGTTAATTTGATTTTAGCCTAACCTATTTGACGTACAGATGTCTTTTACAGTGGTACGGCCGAGAACAAGATTCCTGCTATTGATTTAATTTCTCTCTCGTTAAATTATGTTATATTGAAGCAATAAAGTTGGACGCGAATAGCGGATACGATAACATCTGTCTTTTGCATAAGTAAAATTGATGTTAAATAAAAATTGTACGAAACCAGATTTGTGGCATGATATACAGAGTTGTGAAGTGTAAACATAGTCGACTGTTTGTCAAGAATAAACTTCATACTTGGATAAAACAAAAAAAAAGATCCATATAATATAATGTAGATCTCATATGTAGCAAATGAAAGATACGACAGAAATAACAGTTATAAAAACTGGAGTCACTTTATTGTTGTACTTTAAATTATTTCTAATCTTTGTTTTGTAAAATATTGCGAATAATTTCTATCAAATACAACAAAAAGTTGATACGCTATTCTGTCCTGTAACATACATATGTTATAAGCTTCGAATGTTATATTATGAAAATATAGAGCTCTTCATTACAGCTTCTAACAATGAAGTATTAAACCTGTGTAATAAGGAACATAATTTGTTCCTATTATATTTTACATTATTTCCTTATTACGCATGATCATTTATAATAGTTATTTTTATAGTTTTGTAGTATTTCCTTGTAAAAAGAACTTTTATCTTTTTATACCTTGTACTTTTCTAGTAGAATATCAAGGATCTAGAAGGATACCAATATCAAGAAAGTAATTTCACTATTTTCATCTATTTCATAAATTCCTTTGGTTTTCATGAAAATTATAGAAATCAATAGAAATAGTTTGCAAATGTTTGGTAATGAATGAGAAATATCGAAAAAATACATTGTTAAGAATAATAGAACGATTAATTACTTAAAACTATTAAGTTGCAAATGAGTGATTCGTAATATTTTCTTTCATTTTCATATTTGTATGTGTAAGTATTACTTTTTAATACTTGTATAGTATTAGTGTGGCAAATTTTAATTATAGTTACTATATAAGTATGGGTAAGTATACAATGTTAGTGTGTACTGTAATTTTAGCTACCAATAGTTACAATTAAACAATAATAAATTTTAGAAATTTTGCCTATCGGCTCATATCTTCTTTACTTAATAATACATGTATAGTACTACAGTAACGTTAAAATCTGTTTTCATTGCTTGAGGGTTTAAGGCATTTTTTAATAGACTTTCATAACCCCAAAATGGTTAAAAGCTACACTATGTTCTGCACATGTCACATTTAACACATTCTATTAAACCTAGCATACTTCTGTTCGCGAAGTGAAGGGACAAATTAAGGAAATGACCGGGGCGGACAAGAAAGACAAAAGACGGGCTAACATTGTTTATTACTTTTTGTATTCAAGGTATCCCGAATGAATTATTACAAGCAATAATATAATCAAAGGTAATGAATAAAAAGCGATGAAACTAAACATCAGACGTTACACCTCATTCGTTATTGGTCACATTATCTCATTCTCGAATGATTGATTTTATTCGCATTTTTACGGTTCTTTTTTCTCTCTCACTCTCTCTCTCGCTCGCTCTTTCTCTCTCACTCTCTCTCTCTCGCTCGCTCTTTCTCTCTCTCTCTCTTCCATTAATAATTTGTACTTCTCTATTGGCGCAATCCCTTGCCTCTCTAGTTTCTAAGAAGCCGGTCGATTGCTTCACCAACGTCGACAGATTTGCGAGGTTTTACTATACGTTATCTTTACAGCGATAATAATATCGATGAAACGATGCGACTCGATTTATCCGGGGATTACAGTCTTCGACGTCGCTCGACAAACAAATTCCTACGGTATAAAAAGAATAATGAGAAGAAGAAGAAGAAGGAGAGGAAAGAAAAGGAACGGACGACAAAGGGGAAAGGAATACGAGTTCATGGATCACATGAGAGAAAAAGAGGAAACAGAGATTCAAGGAAAATTCCTGCAATTTCAAAACTGTCGAAGTAAATCCTAAAACCCGGAAAGGCATTCGAAATTGACGAGCGGTTTTTTTTTCTCGTGCCGAGGAGAGATCATTTTTACGGTGCTATCTCGCTCTGTGGTTTCGGTATAAAAATCGAGGGAAAATAAATCGTGTCGCATCGTTACGAAGATCGTTACGCTAACGACGACAAAGCTTTTACTCGTCGTTGTCGACGTTAACGCGCTCGGCTCAATAAAATCTGGTTGATTAACAGTAAAATGAACGTTTTTAGTTGTAATAACTCTTTTTTCTTTTTCTTTTTTTTTTCTCTTTTCTTCTTTTTACCAGTCAATAATTATTATACCGTCTTTCTAAATTGGATGGTTATCTGGGAATATACAAAGTATGTAGAAAAAGAAGGAAAAGTAAAACGTTCTTCTCCTATAGAATTAAAATGTTTTCCGCCACTTCGTAAATACGTGAACGTATCTTGCGTAAACAGCTAGAATCGCGCGCCCGGCGGTTTTAAGACAGATCCTCACGGGGAAGCGGTAAAATTCAATGCGTGGGCATAACCAGTGCAGTCGTTACGGGGATACTCGAGACTAACAGAAACGAGGATCGTCCTTTCTTTGCCATTTTCCAATTTCTCTCGTCGCTTTTATCGACTTCATTTTTCTTTTTTCTTTTTTTTTTTTAATACGAATTTTATTCGTTTGATTCGTTTTTCCGTGTATTACGACTATCGGCCATTTAAAAGCAATATTCTCCTCAAAGCGCCAATTAATTTGTGAAACAACAAAACGTTGAAAAAATATAAGAATCAGCTATTTTAGTCTCCCTTTACTTCGAAGCTTCTTTAATTCGCAAAGCACGAAACGGAAAAACTGACGAAGAATAAAAAGGATCGAACCTCGTTAAGCCTCGCATATAGTATAATATCTATAGCTTGGGCGAAAACAGGCGAAGAATACACAGAATGATTTGACAAAGGCGCGCCTTAAAACCGCCAGTAGAATCGATGGATAACACCGGGTTAATATTCCCGTTTACTTTTAATCGTAATGTACCGTTTACAATGTTTGTATAACAATAAAGCAATATGCAAATAGTATGAAGACTTTTTTTCTCGAAGGTGACTGTTCGTGTGGCGCGTTCCGTGCATCGCGCGAGTGGAGTTTATCATTACGTAATAACAATAAAACATTGCACTTTCACCTGTCACTGTAATACTCGGTTTTTCATTTTCTCTCTACATTTTCATCTCTCATTTTTTCCCTACTCTCTCTCACTCTCTCTCTCTCTCTCTCTCTCTCTCTCTTTCTCTCTCTCTCTACTCTATTTCTCGTCCATCTTGTTTCACGCGATTCCCTTTTTATCCTTCGGTATTAACTACTTGCTTACTTTTTAACGTGTCTCGCGTTTAGAAAACGAGAATACGCGCGACGCTCGATTCGATGATTTTATTTTCATCTTCACCTGTTCTTTTTTTTCGGGTTTTTTTTTCTCTTTTTCTCCATTTTGTTACGTTTTTTTCATTTTCTTTGTTTCTTTTATTGCTGATCGACGCGGTGCAACGTTTCATCGCCGTCTATACAATAATACGCTATTTTTAATATAATAAATTATCTTTCATATAGGTGTTAATACATTATCCGGCAAGATAATATATTATTCTCGAATAGGTAATTCTTTTACGACGCAGCTTGTAGC